>NC_057406.1:47013607-47313607 GCF_019320065.1 Cervus canadensis
CACCCGTCAATGTCTAAAAATGCTTACAAAATGCCCTTCCCTGCCAGCTCCCTGAGCAAGTTTTTCACGCCCCTCACCCTGCTGAGCTGTGTGGTTAGGAAGCAATTACAGAATTAAGACATGAAAGAAAATTAAATTAAGACATTCTTCACAGTGGTCCCTTATGTTGATCCTACATGTAGCACTGTCAAAAATAACTCAAACTGGAATCAGAATCCCATAAACAAGTAACATCCTCTTGCAGGATAGAATTTCAAGACAAAAGGTCCAGATCCTCTTCTGACATCCAGACAGCATTTCTTCAAGAAGAAAACTAAATTAGGAACTTGTGAAATCTTAAATTTAAAATTAATAAGAGCTGCATGATCTTTATAGGTACAGTGTTAGCAGGTGCACTAGGCCTCCACCATCATTTGAGTTATTTTGTTTCCACCGTCATTTTAATTGGGGGCTGCGAGTTATTTCGGCAAGTCTGTGTGGATGTAGTCTCATCATCCAGGATCCACTATTATTGGAAATAGAGCACTGGCTCCAACTTTTAACTAAATTGGTATGTTGTATTCTTGAGATTTTTAACTAGCATAAGGTAGATTCATTGGAAGGACTGATGCTGAAGCTGAAGCTCCAATACTTTGGCTAACTGATGCGAAGAGCTGACTCACTGGAAAATACACTGATGCTGGGAAAGAAAGATTGAGGACAAAAGAAGGGGGCCACAGAGGATGAGATGGTTGGATGGCATCATCAGCTCAATGGACATGAGTTTGAGCAAACTCCAAAGAGATAGTGAAGGACAAGGAAGCCTGGCGTGCTGCAGTTGATGGGGTCGCAAAGAGTCAGACATGACTGAACAACAACAAAAAAGGTAGACTAACTTCTCAGGAAGGTGTTACAGTGAAGAGTGCCCTGCGACTTTTATTGCACTGAATACCCTGCATCTTGCCAGTTCATAAGGTGTCACTCCTGATTTTCAGTGGCATAGGACAGCCCTGTGGCCCAGGGAACACTTGTCAAGTAGGCCAAGCTTTATCTCTGGGGCTTTCTCTGAATTATGAGCCTCATGTGTCTGTCCTCTCCAAGTTTGTATCGTGAAATCCTAGCTCCCAGTGATGGTGCTTAGAGGTGGGCTTCTGGATATGATTAGGTCAAGAGAGTGGAGCTCTCCTGAAGGTGATTAGTGCTTTTACAAGACGAGGAGCCAGTAGGTCCTTGGTTATCCCAAACTTCCTAACTATCCCTCCTCCCCATCTTTCCCCCCAGAAATCACAAGTTCATTCTCTAGGGAAGTCTGCTCAATGTTATATGGCAGCCTGAATGGGAGAGGAATTTGGGGGAGAATGGATACATGTGTATGTATGGCTGAGTCCCTTTGCTGTCCATCTGAAACTATCACAACACTGTTCATCAGCTATACTCCAATACAAAATAAAACATTTAATAAAAATAAATCAATCAATCTAAGCTGGCTTTAAAAAAATTGCCAAAAAAAAAAAAAAAAAAAAAAGCCAAACAGTCGAGAGAGCCAACTGGCCCTCTCTGCCATGAGGACACAGCAGGAAGATGGCTGTTTATGAAGCAGCAAATGAAGGCTTTCATCAGATACTGAATCTGTTGCTGACTTAATTTTGGACTTTCCAGCCTCTGAAACTGTGAGAAATAAATATTTGTGGTTTAAGCAACCCCATCTATGGTAATTTATTACAGCACTAAGACACTTTTCCTCTTTCTTGACTTTCCCTCCCAGTTTCCTGAAACCCATCCCCAAAACCGTCCCCGCCCTCCACTCCCTCACTTCTCTCATCCCCAGGAGCCCAGGACTTTCTCTTAACTCTGAGGCCCTGCCCTCCTCCATGCTGCTCCATGCTCCAAAATCAGCCTCCTCACCTACTGCTGAAATGTTTATTCCTCTGTTCTCATGGTCTAAACCAGAGGAAAGGCAGGCTAATAAAAATGTTCTATAATCAGTTCATAGCTCATGTTACTGGCATTTAATCACCCTAATTGGCAATTGAAAAATATGCTTATAAATGAATTCACACTGATGGACTGGGTGGGGAGGTATCTTGAACAGAATTTCTGATAGGTCGGTGGTGCTGGAATGTGGA
Organism: Cervus canadensis; assembly: GCF_019320065.1. Taxonomy (NCBI): domain Eukaryota; kingdom Metazoa; phylum Chordata; class Mammalia; order Artiodactyla; family Cervidae; genus Cervus; species Cervus canadensis. Next base: position 47,015,713 of record NC_057406.1, read on the forward strand.
CAGGACCTGGGATCTCACTACTGATGTAACCGAGTGAGGCCTTTTCAGGACAGACCCCACTCCCACATCCTCTAAGAAGTACCCAGATTATAGTATCTCATGCCTGAGTTTTTCAGATGCTAAAAAACCACCACTATGCATGCATGCTTAGTTGCTTCAGTCATGTTGGACTCTTTGTGACCCCAACAGGCTCCTTTGTCCATGGGATTCTCCAGGCAAGAATACTGGAGTGGGTTGCCATGCCTTTCTCCAGGGGATCTTTTTGACCTAGGGATCGAACCCACGTCTCTTGTGTCTCCTGCATCAGCAGGCAGTTTCTTTTCTACTAGCACCTGGGAAGAAATTAAATATCTGATGATCAAGAGCACGTAGCTGCCACGCCATCTGGCGCCTAAGGGTTGATCGCCATCAACCAGTCAAGAGAGCTGATCACATACCTGGGGACACCACTCGCTCACCTGGCCTTTAAAAATGCTCTGCTGAAAAACTAAATAAAGGTGTGGTGGTTCTCCCTCCAGGGCGTTTGGGGTCTTATGGGCATGAACCACCTGTTCTCCTTGCCTGGCCCTGCAATAAACCTTTCTCTGCTTCAAACGCTGACATTCGGAGTGTGTCAGGCACACAAATCTACATGTGGTAACACTGAGGTCAATGATGCCATCACTTTGCATCACCTTTGCAGAATGGCAAGGTCAGGTCTCCATGTGTATGATGATTCTGAGACCAAGGAATAGTCCTGGAGTACAGACTATGCCACAGCTGTGGATGGAATGGAGGCTGCATGTGCTATAAACAACTTGTTTAGGCAAAAGTCCTAAGTTAATCTGTGCCTAAAAAAATAGCATCAGCCCCACCTGAGGCTGACATTAAAAACAAACAAACCCAGGCACTGAGTTATTTCCAATTTAGCTGGATGGGAAGACTGAGGAGGGGGTCAGAGCAGGAAGGCAAAATGCAACCCAATCTTGGTCAAGTGCTGGATGTGGGGACTGTGTCACCTCTTAGAAGGCCCTGCCAATCTGAAGACGGGTTTGGAACTAAGCAGTTGCAGTCTTCTTGGTGGAAAGCCACGCTAGAGCTACCTCTGGGCTATGAAGCACCAGAAAGCTGGTGTGATTTATCTGTAACATTTTAGTATAAACCTATTCCAAGTCCCATTTTTAGTTGAAGGTCATTTTTGCTTCTTCCTTTTCAAATAGAGTTTAGTTATTCAATTTGTTTCCTATGCTGGTAGGTAATAAACTCATGAGTTGATAACCAGGCACCTAACCTTCTCCATGGACTCAGCCACAGCTACTTCTTCATGAGAGAAAAAGGAAAGAAGTGCTTGGCTGGAAGGTTCACCTTTTACCTAGTCAAATGCAAGCAAACACAAATGGAAGTGTAAATTAAGCATCCATTGCACCTCTAACGAACTGGCAGGAGCTGTGGAGTAACAGGAAAAAGCACTGGGTTAGGGGATGCGAAGGTTAAGTTCCAGATCTTCTCAGTGACCAGCTGGCTGTGTCACTGCTGGGCAGTCACTTGGAAAGGATCTGAGGCCTTTGGTTACTCCACGTGTCCAGAGCAGTCCAAACACCCCATCTCTGTGACCAGGGCAGGGTTATAGAGACGTGGTGGTCGGGAGGGGACAGTTTAAGAATCTAGTACAAGGAAACATCAAACATAAACAATAAGCTGTGACTTCTGCTTGTGTCTCGGCACAGGCTTAGAGGTCACAGCACCTCCAACTGTGAGGTCTTCCCAGATGTCTACAAATCACAAGTCCTTCAGGTCAAGTCAGGGCGGCTCCCTGCTGACAATGCTTCCCAGGGGAGGAACTTCCGGTGCAAACCGGAAGCAGGACGTGGAGTGCCTCAGCCCGCTCCTTCCCTGCTGTGGGCACTAACCAGAGGCTGCTCTGAACGGGACCCAGGGGCACACACGAGGCCCTGCAGACACTGCTGGTGAGCACAGTTCCCTCCACACCGTGACCCGAGCACGACCCTCAGCACTGGCTCCTCCACACCCCCCGACACCGGGCCTTCGCCCTGGCTGGCAGGGTCTCTCAGCCTTCCTCAGACACACGCCACCAGCGCAGCCCTTCACTGCTTCTCTCTTCTACCTTCTAACACGAGCTCTCTGCTTTGGTTTCCCACATACTAACTCCTAGGCCACGGCTCTGAGTCACCCACCATCCATCAGATGGAAGCAGATCAGCAACACCCTGGGATGCTGGGATGGGGACCCTGTGTAGCCACCAGTGTTGACGTCAATGTCCCCAAATTCCTAAGAAAGCCAGGCAAGTGCTTTTTAACTAGTTTTAAAATTACCCAGACTCACCAGTTTTCTTTCGTGATTGCCAAAAAGAGATATGAAATTGGAATGTAACATATTATCTTAAAGGTCAGAGAGAGGTTGGCTCCACCTGCCACCAACATATGCATCTGCCTTTGCTCTGGATTTTGAGAATAGGCTGAGGACCACACTGTGAGGACTTGAAAGACACACGGGCTTTCTTCATGTAGTGTCTTTATTCATGCAATTATCTTTGGAATATCTTTCAGTGTTTAGATGTCCAGGTAATCCTTAGTGAGGAGAACTAAATGAGCGACTCATCTAAGTACAGGTGACTAAAGCAGAAGCATCTTCTCAAAGTCTAGGAAATCAAGATCTACAGCCACTAATGTGTCTGTAAGGTAAAGGCCACAGAGCCAACAGTGCACTCTCCTTCCTCTGATGGTGGAGAGCACGTTAGAGAGGATGCTATTACTACAGATGCACCCAGTCATGCTACCAGCTTCATGGGACGACAGTCTTAAGACTCTGGAAACTTCTCAGGGCAAATACAACTTGTTTAGAAAATGTCAGAATCCAAGCCTGCTAATAAGATTGTTAATCTAAGAGAGTGTTAAACTCATATGCTGAAAATATACTGCCACTCATGATTTTCAAGTGCAAATGGGGTAGAGGCAACTGCTCCAGGTTAAAAAAAAAAAAAAGAAAACAAAAACAATCAATGCCAAAGACTTTCTTGAAGTTTAGATACAGTGAAAGCAATGGTATCTTAAGAATTCCATAAAGTTTTGAAACTTTAAAAACCAACCGACTATAATCTAGGGCTAAAGGAAGCAACTAAAGTTGCTTCTAAGAAATGAAAAAGCAAATCAATTGGGATTTTTCTGATCAGGCTCCCCACAATTGTAATCTGATAATGGTAACTGATCTGACTCACTGGAAAAGACCCTGATGCTGGGAAAGATTGAGGGCAGGAGAAGGGGACAACAGAGGATGAGATGGTTGGATGGCATCACTGACTCAATGGACATGGGTTTGGGTGGACTCTGGGAGTTGGTGATGGACAGGGAGGCCTGGCATGCTGCAGTTCATGGGGTCGCAAAGAGTTGGACACTACTGAGAGACTGAACTGAATGGTAACTGTCAATGACATATTGTCAGGTTGAAGCCATCATCCACAGAAGGCATCTGACTCTGAGTGTGCTCTGGACATCATGGACTGGCTTGAGCAGCTGAGTTATCAGCTTTCTGCCTGGATTTCAGAACTGCTTCTAAAACTGGGAGGCTGTTCTCCTCAGTAGACTCGGGGAGCTTGGGCTTCTCTGACCACTGACACGACAGTCTTCTTCATTACAGAAAACAAACTGGGAAGGCTTTCAATGGGTGAAAGCCATTGAATCTGGGGACTCAGATGGTCAGGCTTATTACAGTCAAGAGTCATCGGCCACAGGATGTTTCCCTGAATCTAAATCCAGGTGCCCTGGTCATACATTTCCATCATTAAAATTCATCTGCTTCAAGACTTCTGCTTCCTTTCCCCAGAATGGAGTGGGTCCAACTGAGAGGACTGGATAGGCAGTCCAGAAAACAAACAGTGTCCACCAATGGGGATCACCTCATTTCCCCAATTTCTGTACTTTACTGGTTGGAAGGATGTAAGACTAAAATGCAGGGACATTTGGGGGTTTGGGAGGAAGAGCGAGTCAGGTTTGAGTCTATGGAGGGTGAGAGTGGTCACACCCACATTTTCTAGTTTAGCACCTGCCCTCCGTCATCTTTGCTAAGAAAGCACACTTTTGAAGTAAAATGCAACCCATTTGTCTACACTTGACCTTGGAGCCCATGAACCATTCTCCCAGTGAGTGCAAGGTCATAGCATAGTCACAGCTTGGCCTGAGCTTTTCGCATGGTGCCTCTTAAGAAAACAACACAGTTGAAACCCTCTCTTCCATCTCAATAGTTGAGAACAAAATGCAATTATATGATGTAAAAGCCAGAGCATGTGTTCCCTGGGTCAGGTATTCATTCCATAAATCTAAAGAAAGGACAGGCCTATCTCTGGAGAAATGGAAAGACAAACATTTAGTCTGTTGCCTAGTGACACTTCCTCTGACGGAGGAATGAACACTGATGCGTCTTCACTCTAGATATAATTTTTCCTGTTTTAATGTTCCCTGGACCCAAAGGGATATTGTCAGAGCCTGAACCGAACAGTCTATGAGGGAAGGTACCTTGGAAAGGTGAATGCCAAATATGTGTAGAAATCCTGGATCAAGCCTCCAAATGCAAGGGGTGTGTGTGTGTGTAGGGAGTATGAAGGTGGGGGTTGGGGAGTGATTAAAATGGGGGATGATGGGACTTCCCTGGTGGTCCAGTGATTAAGACTCCAGTGGTTAAGACTTAAACTCAGGTTTGATCCCTGCTTGGGGAACTAAGATCCCACATGCTGCACGATGTAGCCAAAACATTAAGAAAAATTAAATAAATAAAATGGGGATGTTAAGTATGATGGGAAGCAAAGGATTTTAGATCATTTACTCAGGACTGTAGAGGCATGGTACCCACCTTATTTGTTGCATCAATAAATTTGACTCCTTTATATGAGACTGAAAGGATGATAGTTGGGACCTTCTTCATTTGCTCTGTAGACTTCTGAAATTAAAATTAGAAAGCTGTTAGAGCAGTTTGTGTTGCATGGCAACTGTAGCACATGATTTTTTCTCTTGAAAGATAAAAATAAGCTCAAGTTAAAAACAACAACACACACACACACCAAACATACTCTAATTTAAATATATGTCTCTCTTCTCTTGGGCTCAGCTCTGGTTTAGGTTTATAAAGTATCTGTCTTGCACTTGAGGATCTAAATAGAGCCTTTCTGCTGCTTCATGTGGGTGAAGGAATACTGCCGTTCTGTGACACCAAGAAGAGAAACAAACCCGCTCTGTCCCCTACTGCAATTCAAGCGACATTCTTTTGGAGAGTTAAGCCATGTCAGATGGAACTCCAAGGGTGAGCTTAGCATGAACAAAGTACATGCCACCTCTCCCTGTTTCTTCCTAGTCTCCTTCTTCAAGGTACAAGGCATGTCTGAATACATACTTAAAATAGGGATTTAGAATACATCATTGGGAATTTTTCTTGCACCTGGCCAAATCTGTAAAAGCTGGTAGCATATTTGCAGCAGAATTGCTTGTGGCCACATAGGATATAATATCACTCCATGATGCTCGATCCCTCCGGGGGCAGGCTGTATTCTGAGCCATGGTAAAACCGGACAGTCCAGGTAACCTACTTCATCATTTAGAGCTGAGGTAATCCTTTAGGCTAAAGTTCTTATGATAGATGTTCACAGTGGCTGAATGTGCTTAGGGTTAGCAGCTTCTACAGTTTCACGCATCTGCAAAAAGTTTCTCTGTCATTTAGCATTTGCCTTTTCTGGTTAGTTTTATCATTCATCACAGGCCACCCACAGTCTGTTTACTTCATTTCCTGCTGTGGACACTCCTAATAATCACATTAAACATCAAGAAGAACCTACCTGACAGTTAGCCTGATGGGTTTTCCAGACAAGACAGGTGAGAACATAATAGGAGAGAAAATACATAAAAAGGTGAGAGGAAACGATTTCAGTAATTCATCAACGGCAGACTCATCAGACAGTGAAGAGAACAGACTCTATAGATACGTGGTGCTGCAATGCCACTGTTATTTCACAGGAACTGCTGCAGGCTTTCCCAGACCCTGTCTCTCCTTTGTTTTTCCTGTTTTCTCATCGTTCTGTTTACTGCATTGCACAGTCTTATTATGACTGACACGCACGAGCCTTCTGCTTTGCGCATTCCAGGACCAGCTGTTTTATGTACATTAAGGGAATTGAGGGAAAATATGAGCTTTCTTGATTTCTTCCTTTATATTACCCATTTTCCATTTATAAACTCTGAAATGTGACCAGAATGAAAGAAGGTCCGATAGTTTGAATACAACTCATTGAACTCCGTAATGATAATTACATTTCATCTCTCGCTTGAGCCATGGAAAAGGTGTTTCACATTTTCCTGGTTGTTTTGACACACCTTTTTGAGAGCTACTATATCTGCATCAGAGATAAAGAAAATTGATTACTGAGAGTATTACTATGTAATATTAAGTGTTTCAAGCAGTCCAGAAAAAAAAGCTGTGCCTGTGAAGTGCTTTTTAACTAGTTTTAAAATTACCCAGACTCACCACTTTTCTTTTGTTGACTGCCAAAGAGAGATTTGGAATGTAAGGTTAGATACTTTTATTTTTTAATACTTTATCCAACCAGCTCTTGGAAACGTACAAGATAAGTTGAAGGCTAGAAGAAATAACATGCAGCATGCTGACTGGAAGGTAAAACCGTGGGCTGAATTCTGTAAAGAGAGAGGCTGTGGCAGGAACAGGAGAGAGGCTGTGGCAGGAACGTGTGTGTGAAGGCGTGGAATGTATGGCCTGAATGTGTGCATACGTGTGAAAAATTCTTTGCAAAGAGTAACAATGGGTTCCAACAAATCATCTCTTGCGAATGCACTCTTGTGGACAGTTATCTGTGACATGAAATAGTATTAACATACACCTAACATATGGAGAAGGGAATGGCAACCCACTCCAGTATTCTTGCCTGGAGAATTTCAGGGACAGAGAAGCCTGGTGGGCTACAGTCCGTAAGGTTGCACAGAGTCGGACACAACTGAGCAACTCACACACACACACATTCCCCTTAACATAAGGTTAAAAACCAACATGTTATGTAGTATTAAGAAACCCTGTCCCAAAGAAAAAAGAAAAGCCATCTGTTATTCATTCTGCAACCGAGTGGGTATTAAATGGCCCAAAAGCTGGAGAAATGCAGTCTACTTTGGGGGATGTCACAGAGACCTCAGATCGTGTACAGACTTCGGTCTGCTGAATGTGGCTGTCTGGTGCTATGTTGAGACGGATTCTGAGCTGCGTCTGGGCTCTGCAGTAAGGAGGGTTGGGAACGTCTGCCATGGACAGGGAGAGACATATCACCATTCCTGGCTCGAGAGCAGCTACAACACAAATGTTGACAGATGTGACAGAGATGTGAACAGAGTACTTCCAGAGTGCTGGGCAGCAAGAGCCTGACTCTGCAGGAGGGAGTGGGCAAGTCTTCATCCATTCATTCAACCGGCTGCGTCCTGAGCCTGGTGACTGACCTGGCTCTTCAAGGGTGGAGAGGATTCTCCAGGTGGCAGAAGAGGACTAAAGAGGCTGTTTTAGAAGCAGAATCGACATACACATGCACACATCTGGAAATGAGAAATGTGGGTTTGGATAACTGGTGGGAGATTACGATGGTACAGTAGGTTTGGATGGTTGTAACTTATTCTGCCAACCTAGGATACACTGGGTGCTTTCAAGTAGGGAGTGACTTGATCAGGTCTGTGTTGCAGAAAGATAGCTACAGTGGGTTGTATGGACTGAAACAGCTAGAGGCTGAATGTGGGGAGGCAGGAAGGTATAAATTCAAACCAGAGTCCTAAGCCCCCAAGTTGAGGTAGATGCTCTGGAGAATGGAAGGGGAGCTGCCATTCTGATGAGGAAGAATCAAGAGGGTCTTCTGACTGGTCCATATGGTGAGCGGTAGGATGCTGAGGAGGAAGAGGCCATTAGCTGAGATAAGGACCACTAGAGCAGACTGCGCTTTTGCAAGAAACCTTTCTGAATCCGATTATCACTTTGATAACCGACAAAGTGGCTCAGAGTGAACTAGAGGAGGGCTAAGAATCACCCTGCAGGGATAGGTAATACTTAGGAAGTATTAATTGAGTACTTAAGAAATTAAGTATTAATGAAGAAATGGGGAAGAAAGTAGAGTCAATGAAGGAACCTGAAACAAAGCTGGAAGAAGCCTGACAGCAGGATCACAAAGTCAAGAGAAGATTCCTTAGACGGTGGGAGCAGTGCCCGATGTCAAGAGGACTAAAAAGGCCTACAGATCTGTGCCCAGCACAGTGGCGGGCACACATAGGAGTGGTTGCTAGTTTTACTGGGTTTTCTGGCTGAAAGCCCCAGTTTGGGAAAACAGAAAAATCTATTGCTGATTTTACCTAAAGGGGCTTCAGGAGAATGGTGGCAGCAGACACAGAAAACCTCAATGGTGCAATGAATCAAGAATCCTTGCTTTCCTGACTGGAGGCCACAATGGGCTTCCAGTGATGCAAGCTACACACAGGCCTAGGAGGGCTGGTGGTAGGGGTGGCTGCATGTTGTGGCCCAAACTGTACTTCTCTTCCCACTGAGTCAAGACAAGATGACCATGGATCCGGTCAGGGAGGGGCTGCGGGAGGTCTTTGGGGGTAATCACCTCCTTTAAGGCATTTCTATTCTGTACAAGAGATACAGATCCAATCTCTTTCTAGAGGATTTTCTGATGGTGTACTTTACAGAGCTTTAAAGAGGTCTATTCACACAAGATTTTAATGAAAGATGAAAATGCACAGAAAGAAGGTAAATATACTGAGTCTTCACTGGCTAATCAGGGAGCTGAGAAATCCAATAAGCACTTCATTTTATGAAGGCTTTTCAGATATCAAAATGTGAGCTCAGGGTTTCCCTGGTGGCTCAGTGGTAAAGAATATGCCTGCCAATTCAGGAGACGCAGGTTCAATCCCTGATCTGGGTAGATCCCAGCTGCCGTGGAGCAACTAAGCCCGTGGGCCATAACTGCTGAAGTCCATGTGCCTTGTCGTGCTCCGCAACAAGAGAAGCCACGGCAGGAAGAAGCTCATGCACCACAACTAGAGAAAAGCCCACACAGCAGTGAAGACTCCGCACAGCCAAAAATGAATAAAATTACAAAAAGAAAACGTGAGCCTGGAGCCTCAGCCCGACCCCAGGAAGCCGAAGTCCCTTCCTCCCCAGCTTCTCTTTCAGCGCTGTACCCATCTTCTCCCCCTGTCCAGGGTCGAAGGCATCTAGTCTGGACAACACTGCTCCAATTACAAAGCACTTGTTCTCGGGCAGCTTGGTTTCTATGACCTAGCTGCATGCTATGCTCCGTTTCTGGATGGTGAATACTCCCACAGGTGTATATTAAAAATTGAAGCCTTCTTTATTTGTATAAATAGACTTCTCTTTTTCAGGCCCATTTCCTCGGTAAAATGCTCAGGGCAAGCTTCCTTTTGTGGTTCCCTTTTGTTTCCAGTTGCCTTTTTCACGATGCCACACTCCAGGCGGAGTTTCTAAGGCTTCTCAGAGTCTTCAAATCCCCACCAGCTTCAAAGTCCCTCAGTCGTGTCTGACTCTGCAACCCCATGGACTGTAGCCCGCCAGGCTCCTCTGTCCATAGGATTCTCTTGGCAAGAATACTGGAGTGGGTTGCCAGTCCCTTCCCCAGGGATCGAACCTGGGTCTCATGCATTACAGGTAGATTCTTTACCCTCTGAACCACCAGGGAAACCCGTCAGCTTCACAGGAGAGACTAATTTGTAATAAGGACCTCTGCCTACCTAATCAGCTGTATGCTCATGGGTAATGCCCCAAATTAACTTCACCTTTGCAGCATCCTGTTCTCCCACTGAAAGCTGAAAGAATATAGGGATATTTCATTGTATTTTCTTCACAATTTCCCCAATTAAGATTATCATCCTTTTATTATTCCTAGAGAAACAGTATTTAGTTATATACAGATGTTACCTTTCTGAAACCTATAATAAAATGCAAGTACTGAATCAATTCAAAGCCAGTCCTTTCTTTAGCACTTGGGTTTATATTGTTTTTAAGCATCATACAGAACAGGGATCATAATTTCCTATCTGGGGGCAGGCCCCTGAAATATTGTTTGTAATAGAAAAAGTAACTGAATACTCTTATAGCATTTTTTTTTTTAAAGAGAGATTTTTGGATTCACCAAGGAAAGTAGTAACAACCATCTTTAATTTTTTTCAAACATTTTTCATTTCCTTTTAAAGTACAAATTATGAACTGCTTGGAGTATTTGTATCAAGTCAGAAATTGCCATTGAGCTTTTCTAGCCTTACACCCCCAAAATAGTTTCTTATTTTCTAATGCAGAATCAACAGTATGAGAACATATTTCTTTGCAATTACAGGGACCCCTGGATCTCAGAGCAGGGCTTCCCAGGTGGCACTAGTGGTAAGGAACCTGCCTGCCAATGCAGGAGACGTAAGAGACCTGGGTTTGATCCCTGGGGTCGGGAAGATCCTCTGGAGAAGGGAATGGCAACCCATTCCAGTAGTTTTGCCTGAGAATCCCATGGACAGAGGAGCCTGGCAGGCTATAGTCCATGGGGCTGCAAAGAGTTGGACACAACTGAAGTGACTTAGCACACACGGATCTCAAAGTAGGACTTTCATGGGTAAAGGAGAGCAAAGAAGTTTAGAGCTGAGACTAGGAGCACTTCAGTTGTGAGCTGCAATGTTAAGTTTGGGTCCAGAGTGACATTATGGTCCTAATAGCAATCAATTGTGCCCCATAGTCAGGATAGAGTGAAGAGTCCACAGGGAGGGTATCGCTGACCCCTTTTTCTTACAAAACCCGATCATTGCCAGGGGGTGTTTTAAGCACAGACTGGCACAGATTTCTCGGTGGTCTACTGCCATCCAACTTATAGCATATATTAACCTACACACAGCTATCTTGAGAATGCTTTCTAGTGAGACAGCCAGTGCTGAGTCATAACTATTAATTTTGGCATGTAATACGTCCCTTATTTCAACACTTAATTATTATATTCAGTTTCAGCAAGTAAATTAAAACAGAATCAAACTTTTATGTTTGGGAGCCCCAAGCAACTCTCAAACGATTAAAAAACCACACCAAACAAGCAATATTGTGATTTTTGTATGTGGCAAAACCAGCTAAGTTGCAGGGATCGTTAAGAGAAAAAGCAGACTGCAAATTAGCCATCTGAAATGAACGCTTACCCTTCGAAGCTCAGTTTCAAGGTCACTTTCTGGGAAAAGCTCAGTTCCAGAGGTGCTTTCTGGTCGGTTTCTGGCCTCCTGGCTGAAGGGGCTGCGTTCCTCCCCTTCCCTCCCCTCGCGGTGGGGGTGGGGCTGCCTGCTTCCCTGTGAGGCCCGCCCCTTTCCATGAGGCCCGCCCCTTTCCGTGAGGCCCGCCCCTTTCTGTGAGGCCCGCCCCTTTCCGTGAGGACGGCCCTTTCCGTGAGGCCCGCCCCTTTCTGTGAGGCCCGCCCCTTTCCATGAGGCCCGCCCCTTTCCGTGAGGACGGCCCTTTCCGTGAGGCCCGCCCCTTTCTGTGAGGCCCGCCCCTTTCCATGAGGCCCGCCCCTTTCCATGAGGCCCGCCCCTTTCCGTGAGGCCCGCCCCTTTCCGTGAGGCCCGCCCCTTTCTGTGAGGCCCGCCCCTTTCCGTGAGGACGGCCCCCACCTCTCCAGATTTGTCCTACAATGACTAGCACATGGTCTCAGGTGAAACTTATGAAGGTGACTTTTTTTTTTAAGGTCAAAATGGCTAAATACCAGCAATTTTACAGGAGTCAATCTAAAAGTTGCTGAAATCTATGACTGTTAAAGGAATGAGCAAATGAATTAATGTACAGCAATGAGTAGGAAGCCAGCTTTACAGACAAGAATTGCAGTCAGCCTCTCAACACATGGAGAGCTCAGAACACTTTGCAGAGAACCCAGGTGCCCCAAGCCAGGCCTGGAGGCCTCCGAAGAACTTGGGAGGAGACCCACGGATGTGATGAGAGACGCACCGAGACAGACTCCTAAAGGGCAAACGCTCCACAGACGTGATAGTTCAGCTTCAAGGGGAGGCTTAGGCCTTGGCAACAGGAAATTGGCTCCAACTGCCAGCACCAAGAGAAGGAAAGCCTTTCTGAGAGGGCAGGCCGGAAATAAGGGCATGAATGACCTCACACGGGCTTTTCTGGTCACAAGGACTCTGACCCGAAGGCTGAGCGAACGTAGAGCCTAAGTAAGGCCACGGGACCGGAACAGACAGTGCAGCAAGCAGCAGCCATTTAAACCAGCCCTCCTGCCTAAGATTCGGCTATTGTGTGTATTGTCAGAGTAGAGAACACAGCCCGGCCGAGTCTGCAGGGCACAAAGCGATGCCCTCCATCTCTGTTCCTCCAGCCCTGGTTTCCGGGCACCGTGGCACGATGCTCTACCAGGACGGTCTACACGGCAGCCTTACTGGTTGCCCGTGGACCAACGCCGTGGTTCGCAAACTTGAGAGCATCTGAATCACATGGAGTGCTTGGTAAACAACAGACTGTTAGATGCCACCCCTAGAGTTTCTGATTCAGGAAGTGCTGTAGGCCAAGTGTTTGCACTCCCTACCCCCAAATTCATTCACTGAATCCTAATGCCCAACTGATGGTATTAGGAGGTGGGGCCTTTACAGGATTGCAAGCTCATGAGTGTGGAGCCCTCAGGAAAGGGACTCTGTGGGTGTGTGCTCAGCTGCGGCCAACTCTGTGACTGCAGCCTGCCAGGCTCCTCTGTCCATGAGATTCTCCAGGCAAGAACACTGGAGTGGGTTGCCATGCCTACCTCCAGGAGATCTTCCCGACCCAGGAATTGAACATGCGTCTCTTGCATCTCCTGCCTTGGCAGTCAGATTCTTTACCATTGAGCCACCTGGGAAGCCCCAGGAATGGAATTACTGTGTTTATAAAAGAGACCTGAGAGCTCCCTTGGCCCTCCTGTCATGAGGGCAGGGTGAAAAGCTGGCCGTCTATGAACCAGGAAAAGTTCCTTTGTCAGACACCAGACCTGCCAGGGCCTTGATCTTGGACTCCCCAGCTTCCAGAACTATGAGAAATAAATTTCTCCCAGTCTTTGTTATAGTGGTTCTAACAGACGAGACAGTAAGTCAGTGGTAGCCTAAGAGTCTGCATTTCTAACAAGTTTCCAGATGCTGCGGATGCTGCCAGGTTGGGGACCACACTGAGAATTTCTGCTCTAAAAATGCAGTTGATCAATTTGATTGAAAGTCACTGTCAGAACTGTTCTCTGCTGCCATGCATACAAAGTTGTGCTGCAACTTACATTAATTCAGAGAGACGTTAATTTATCAAAACACGCTATTTCCACTTGACAAGTGATTTCCAAAAATCCTTAGTTAGCACTTAGCTGCAGATCTTGGTCCTCAGAACAATTAACAAGTATTACTTAATTTGGCCATGGTTTCTCAGGGACTGTGAAAGTATAATAATACATTGTGCACATAAAATAACGGGTTCAGGTCCTAAAGACAGATTCCAGAGTTACATCTAGAATAGATGTTGGCCAGATAGAGCTGATGAGCCCAGGGGTCATGGTGGAGATGTGTTTTCTCATAGAAGCTCCCCATGTGCGTGTGTGCTAAGTTGCTTTAGTAGTGTCTCTTTGAGACCCCATGGACTGTAGCCCACCAGGCTCCTCAGTCCATGGGATTCTCCAGGCAAGAATACTGGAGTGGGTTGCCATGCCCTCCTCCAAGAGATCTTCCCGACCCAGGGATTGAACCCGTGTCTCTTAAGTCTCCTGCATCGGCAGGCAGGTTCTTTACCACTAGTGCCACCAATGCACCCTCAACTGGGAACATGTCCAACACATCCTGAGAGATGTGACAAGCAAACATCGATACGTATTTGTAGACTGCTTCTCGAAGTATAAATTGGAACAATTTTTTTGTAAGGCAGTTTGGCAATACTTATCGAGAGTTTCAAAATGGGTATACTCTTTGACCTACTCATTCTACATTTAGTGGCTTATTCTAAAGACATAATAAGACCCATTGCAAAAGACTTAGGTTCAGGGATGTTATCCATAGTATTGGTTATAACTGGAAAAAAAATGGAAATAAACTAATGATCAACTGGGGGAAATGGTTAAATAAGTTTAGTTCAGTTATGGATTGGAGTATTTTTCAACTAGCACAAATAATATTGGGGATGAATAGTTATTGGAATAAAAATGTTTCAAAATATGTTTAAAAACAGATTAAAACAGTAGGCGCAGAATATTTCCATTTTTTTGTAGAAAAGTGATGCTTATGAATGTATAATCAGTCTGGAGGATTACATACAAATAAGGTGTTAACCACTGTGGGAAGATAAAACTACAGTTTTGGTTTTTTTTTCAAACTACAGTTGTTTTTATTTCTTTTTTCTGTACCTCTATTTGAAAGTTGACTAATAATGAATGTATATTGCTTTCGTAAGAAGCAAATGTAAGTTTAAAAAATTTAAGATTTTTAAGTGAGAAAAGCCAATTGTAAACGTGCAAAAACACAGGGACTTTTTCAACCTATCACTTTTAAGTACAGCTTCAGAGTGACTGTGTGTGTGTTGGTGGGGGCGTTATCTTGAATTTACGAAGGAACCCAGTGATGAGCTCCTTCTTCCAGGGCCTCCCCTTCTCACCACAGTAAGAATACCGGAGGGTATGTCTGGAGTCCTGTCTTCCCTCCACTCCTTTCAAACTATGTGGCTAGGTTTTTAACCTCTCTGTCTCAGTTACTTCACTTGTAAAATGGGGATGTTAATATAGCGTCTACTTTGTGGAGCTGCTGTGAGATGACACATGCCTAGCATCAATAGATTTGGGCTGTCACTGTTACTCTGAGGATGGCGAGCTTTCCAGGGCACAGCATCCCACTAGCAAAGGAGGGCAAAAGTAAAATCGGAATCCGTGAGCATAACCGAATAATCTCTGGGCCGACATGCTAGGGCGGCAGTGAAATGGCTGCAACAATGAAAATTCAGCAGAGCAACATGTCTGGATCAAAGACAACTGACTCACTATGTTTAAAAAGAGCTTCAGACAAGTGGAAATTAAAGACAGAAGAGGTGCACAAAATCTTCTAGTGATGTGGAACAATGAGGGTGTTACACGGGAGAAAATTAGTAACAAGAGTAATAAAAACAAAAATGAAAAATAAAGAGATCTGGGGTATGAAACTGATCTGGGGTAAGGTGGTTGGGTGGTTTAGTCTTCCACTGAGGTAGACCCCTAAGAAAGAACAAGACTCACAAAGCAAGAAGTCCCCAGGAAAGCTTGGCAACGGGGTTAGAAGTGCGACTGTTTTTGTGTGTGTGTTGCTATTTTAATACACACACACCGACAACACACACCACATACCTGCCTTGTGCAGGACTTCTGAGACAGAAAAAGATAAAATTTGACTCTCCTCTGAAACTTGGGCAACAGAAACTTTTTAAACAGCAGTTGTTTATAGGTTTTTTTCCCCCCAGCCTGTTTTCTGAGATGTAGTCCCTGAAGGTATTTCTGGAAATAATTCCTCACAGAAGGGATTTTTATGAGGGCAGAAGGACTAAACATGACTTCTGGGACTTCCCTGGTGGCTCAGTGGTAAAGAATCCCCCTGTCAAAGCAGGGGACATGGGTTCAACCCCTGTTTCCAGGAAGATCCCACGTGCCACGGAGCAACGAAGACTCTGTACCACGGCTGCTGAGCCTGTGCTCTGGGGCCCGGGAGCCACAGCTTCTGAAGACCGAGGGCCCCAAACAAGGCCCACGACAAGAGAAGCCACCAGAATGAGGGGCTCTCACACCACAGCTAAAGTAGCCCACACACCACAACTAGAGAAAGCCTTGTAGCAATGAAGACCCAGCACAGACAAATAAATAAATAAAATTATATATATATATAAACATGACTTCTGTTTGTCTCCTAAGGAAAGAGAACTCTTAATTTAACATTTCCATCTGATTCTAAAATCTACCTTTCTTCAGGCTTTCCAATTCATTCTCTGCCATTCATTTCTTTCCTTGCAGGCATAGGAAAAAAGATGGTCTTCACACTTCAACCAAGGCACAGACAATTATTTGGGAATCTATATATTTGAAAATTCAACTTTAGAATTGCTTCCAGATTGAAAGTTTAGAAATCATATAAAATAAAGGGTACAGACTCAACAAGAAGCCTGAATGGATTGTGAAACTAAGCCCTTTGGGAAACAGAGGTTTCAAAATCTAAACACACTGGAAGATTTGCTTATTCCTGACTTAAAAATAATTAAAAAATATTTTCATTCTTACATCAGAAAGGCTGGTTTCTACCTTATTGTAGTTGAGAACAGATATTTCCTTTTCTTTCTTTTTTTTTTTTTTTAAGGGAGATTTCCTTGAACACATATACCGATGAACAATTCTAACCCTCAAATATGGGATTAGAGACAGTCAGATTTCAGAGTACTAAATTGAATATAATGGCCTACCTCTCACAGGAGCAGATCTGTTCCTAGTGGCATATTTAATTAGGGAAGTGAGAGTGCTATATATTACTGATACATATACCCTGGGACAAAATTCAGGGTTGGGGGTGGGGTATGAGTAAGTCTAGGGAGGAAAATGGAATAGTAGAACCTCATGTGGCCAGAACAAATCCCTCATTTCACCAAACTCTGTGCTTAGAATCTTTGAAGTGGCAGCTACTCATAACAAAGAGAATTGAAAGGCCAAAACAATCTATTGCTTTATAAAGTTCAGTCTGTGGACACATCATTTAAAAGAGGCAACTTCCAATCAGTTCAGAAACAAATTACTTCTCCTAAATATAAAATGAAAATTACACATAGCATCCACAGTGCCCTTTTGTTTTTTTCTCCCCTTTGGCAATGACCTTTAAAAATTGGACGGAAGGAATTTCCCTGGTGGTCCAGTGGCTAAGACTCCATGCTCCCAGTGCAGGGGGCCTGCATTCAATCCCTGGTCAGGGAACTAGTTCCCCTACATCACAACTAAGGCCCAGTGCATCCAGATTTATACTGTGTATAAATACACAGAAAACTGGGGCAAATGCTGGGGCACTGCCATCAGAGGTGGGGAAAAACAAATGAAATACTCCAGAGCAAATCTAGCCATCAATTTACTTATTTCTCAGATATTTGGAGGACCAGGTCTACGTGTTTTAAGATTTTACTGAACTAGGCCCTTCACAGGCATCCTTTTATGGAATCACCACGACCATCTCCTAAGGCAGCTATTACATAGCAGGCCTTGGAGATACAGTATATGGGGTTCCTGCCCTCTACGGGGCACGGGCAGGGCTAGCCAGATGTTACGTAGTGTGATGTGAGGTGTGACAGAGGGGAGGTTCCCTGCTGTCTGTGTGACATGTCAGGGGAGCACATGTTCCCGACCACAGAGCCAGGATTCCTCTCAGGAGTCCTTTCAGAATGAAGACTGTCTCTGAGCACACATTTAGCTGGAAGACCCAACCGGGACCATAAAGGCAGCATCAAACGAATGTGTTCAGATTAAACAGAGATCTGTTACAGCTTCTCACAGATTACTAAGATAGGTCTTAAAATTTTCAGTTTAAATAGACATGTCTGTAAAGCTGTCATGGGAAAGGAAATAAGCAGCCAAGTTGTACCACTGAAGTGCAAAATAATTCATAGAAATCATTCTTCCTAAAAGTGTACCTCAATATCAAGGCATAGATAGTTTTGTAGGCTTTTATTTTTCTAAAAGGCAATTTTACTTTAAAAATGATCAGGGTTTCCTGCAAGTTTCTATTGAGTCTTTCCCAATAAACACAATTTAAACGGTAATTTTGAGATGAGCATTATTTAGGGTTTAGATCTGGGGCGGGGGCTGTGGGAAACCTGATAAATGTGTGTGTCTGTGTGTGTGTGTGTGTGCTGAGTTGCTTCAGTTGTGTCTGACTCTATGAGCTGTCGGGCTCCTCTGTCTATGGGACTCTCCAGATTAAGAATACTGGAGTGAGTTGCCGAGCTCTCTTCCTGGGAATCCTCCCAACCCAAGGATTGAACCCGTGTCTCTTCTGTCTCCTGCACTGGCAGGCGGGTTCTTTACCACCACCAGTTAATTATGATATATTTTTAATTGAAATAATAGGTGTGTAACAGAACACTAGGAGAGAAATGTAGAATTATCTTTATTTCAGGACTGAGGGGATCTTAGAGATGAATAAACAAGCTTAGCTAAACTTAGAAATTAACCAGTTGTGACTCTCAAACACTCCAAGTGCTTCTGAGAAGGGAAAACTGTGCTTGGTCTCTGCTGGGGCAAAGTGAATGTGTTGAAGTCAGTGTTATGGAAAAAAATTTTACAGTTGATAAGTATGCAATTTTAAAAAATCTCCTAAAATTTTTATTTATGTTAGCACACTGGAATGTACCCTAAATTACTACATATGTCTGCACCTAAATGGTTTAATTTAGTTGGTACTAATCTTGTAGATTCTTTAAGGGTTCCTCAAACTACCCTGAAACTATTTCTTTATCAACATAAATGATCCACCTTTTCAGATATTTTAAAACTCAGGGCAATAAATGTTTAATTGGCACATGTGAGAAGTAGTGTGTGTGTGTGCGCTCAGTAGCTCAGTCATGTCTGACTCTTTGTGACCCCGTCCATATGGACTCAGTCCATAGGATTCTTCAGGCAAGAATACTGGAGTGGGTGGCCATGCCCTCCTCTAGGGGATCTTCCAAACCAGGGACTGAATCCATGTTTCTTATGTCTCCTGCCTTGACAGGCAGATTCTTTATCACCAGGGCCACCTGGGAAGTCCAAGGCACTTTATTTCTATTATTATTACATCAGCTCCACCTCAGATCACCAGGCATTAGATGCCGGAGGTTGAGGACCCCTGCCCTGAAGTACTTCCCCTAGGGAGATCTGATTCTACTGGGACTTTTGGCTGAAATGTCACCATATTGAAAACAGGGAGAACAGTCACTGGAGGTTCAAACTGAACATTAACTATAGACTGAGATCCGCAGCTTTATCAGTCAGCGAGAGCTCTAGTTCACAATTCAATAGTCCCAGATGCAGATCAAATGGGCACTTCTGGGTTTTAAAGGCTCTGATGAACCCAGCGAGTGCAACTTTAGCTACTCTGTCAAAGACTGATATTTATTTAATCAAGATGGGAAATAAGGGTTTGTGATATCCCAAGTAGCAATAAAGTTCTTATTTTCATGTAAACTACTCAAAATAAACACCAAGGGCAGAAAACTGGAAAAACACCCTAAAGAACAGAAGAATGGCTTCTAAATAGATGGCTTTTTCATTTTAAGCAACAGACAAGTATTTAACTAAATTATTCTCCACTGAGACTATTGAAATGGTTTTGCTATTGCTGTCCAAATGGAATTTCAGATCCACTTAATTTCAAGAAATTGACTGAAATTCAAACTACAGATCTGGTGTATTTTAGATGGTGCTATGTGCTCTACGTGCTATTTATGCTCATTACTGCACTGAAGTAGCTGGATTCAGATAACTGAGTTAATAGTATTAAATCAGAGATGCCAAATTAATTTCCTCGATATGTTCATGAATGGCTCTAAAATTATTGAGGCTTGACGATTGAAAACCTTTCCCATTTTCTTATTTTTCTTTGACAGAAAATTAGAATACAAGTTTTCCAGAATTATAAAACCAGGAAGAACCCTAATGGGATCCAGTCCAATGTTCTTATTGTCTAAGAAAATGAAGCCCAGGAAAAGCAGGGGAATGTCATAGTTAAAAGCTTGGGCTCTGGAGTCAGACACACCCAGTCCCAGATTGGCAAGTTATTCACTGTCTGACCTTGGGAAAGTTATTTAATCAGTTTCTTCATCTACAAAATGGAGATAACAACAGTATTAATCTCATAGCTTTGTGGTAAAGATTAGATGAGCAAACACTCAAGGTATTCATTATTAGCACGTCATAGATTAGCACGTTGTAACCACTCAGTAAATTCACCAGTTATTATTATGACTAAAAGGTGACTCCTAAGGCCAGTAAGCAGCAACAGAACTAGAACTTGGAGCTCCTGCACATATCAGGGATTTTTTTTTTTTAAATCTAAACACAGTACCTGGAATAAAGATTCCTTGGTCCTGACAATTTAAGTATACTATACCTACATCAAATAGGAGGACAACCGTTTCAGTCTTTCTGCTACTGAATTCATCAAAACATCAAACCAGCCGTTATATACAGAGGCCTCAATGGCATGAAGATCCATACATGTTTAGTGTTCCATGAGCAATGACTGTTAGATTTCATGCTTTTAAGTATTTCCCACCAAAGCTGCTTGTATAAAATTAATGGTAAACAGAAGTTAGTGTTTCACTTGCTAATGATCTCAAATTTGACTGGTTAGTTGCTATGTGGACCAAGTCCGATATTCTTACTTTGTATCATCAGTCAGATATCACCATGGCTTCTACACATCTGCTATGGAGGAAGAATGAGGGACACATAAAAGAAAAAGCTCCTGGATCTGCAGTCTCTCAGTGAGAATCGGTTTGACTAATACAGGGTCCTTGGAACCCAGCAGCCACCAATCACAGACATTTGGAATTGCCATTTCTGTCAAGACTGTGTCCTTACATGATTCAATTTGGAGTTGTATGGTTTTCTTACATTAAAAAAATGAATAATTAAGAAGCTTCTAAGGCATATTAGCTTTATATAATATGCTCTCAATATTCCTGCATTTGTTAATTTTTAGTTAGTTGGCAGTCTTTTCAGTAAGTATTCTCAGACTGCCAAGTGGGTGCTTAAAATACTTTTTTTGTAGTAAACTAAAGGTCATTTTTCTCCTAATCTGGAGATGATCAATGTATATAAAATTACTTTAAATCTTTAAAAATAAGAGTAACTGCATCCAATAGACATCAAATCAAACCACAGTGGCATAAACATGAACAAAACCCAAACACCTTTTTATATAACACCAGTGTGATTCAGCAGACCAACAGATGAAGAAAATAGTAACTTGAAAAGCAGCAATTTGTATCCATACCCAGTATTTAGTATTTCAGTGACAAGAAATAAAATTGTTTGGCAAACTTACCCGCATTTTTGCACAAGCATCTTGGGTTGATTCTGTCCCCCTGAGCTCTTTTATCAGCATAGAACCTAAATACTGAAATACAAAAAAATAAATAAATAGATCAATAATTTATGAAAAACAGAACATAAATATGAGTAGCAATTTAAAAGCAGATTGTAGAAGTACTACTGGCCAGCTTTCCTTGTTGTAGGCTGCTGCATAACTTTTAAAAACTAACAGTAACTAATTCTAACAAATACATGCATGTATACAGAGAATGCAGCAGAATTAACCACAGTTCTGAAAGCTGTAAATTGCTCTTTATAATAAAACTGCAGTAGTTTCTAAAGATGCCATCTTTCAGATCATATTTAACTGCAAAATGGGGCCATCTAAAAATGTTTTCCCTTTTTTTTTGAGGCAGCAATGTCTGCAAAAATAAATCACATCACTGTCTATGTAATTACAGGGTTGTATGAGACAGCTGAGAAGCCAAGCAACATACACTGCATCTGGACTCAGCCGGCTGCACAGGTAATTAACGCCAGGCTGTTCTCAGGCAGAGAACAGCTCTGGACCCTTTTCATACTCAGTTCCGGGCCTGGTGGTTGATCCACCTGAGAATAGGCTGCAAGTATGCGGGGAGGGAGATGTCGTTCTCGGTTGCTCCACAGTCCAGGGAGCTGAGTTCCTTGGTGCACGCTGACACTGGCGGGGCTGACAGGGCGGGGGAAGGATGGTAGCATCTCCTTCCAGGAACCACCAGCCACTTTGCTCCAAGGCTGCCTTAGCACAGACGGGTCACAGACACTCCAAGTTCTGGCTGGGGGCAAAAAGTTTTTAGCAAAATGTCTATTTTGCCTTCCTATCAATTGACTCTCCTTCAACCTTTTGAAAGGGGCTTCCCAGGTGGTGCTAGTGGTAAAGAACCTCCCTGCCAGTGCAGGAGATATGAGACTCAGGTTCGATCTCTGCTTCAGGAAGACTCCCTGGAGGAAGGCATGGCAACCCACTCCAGCATTCTTTCTGGGAGAATGTCATGGACAGAGGAGCCTGGCGAGCTATAGTCCACAGGGTCACAAAGAGTCAGATGTTACTTAGCACGCACACACACAATCTTTTGAAACTTCAATAGGGTTCTTTCCATCTGTCATTTTTCTCTACTTTCCTTCAAAAAAAGAGAGAAAAGAAACAGCTCAATATGTCTTTTTAAAAGAGTGTATTAAAATTATTGTTGTCTGGACGTGACTGAGGAGACCCTGGCACTCTGCGAAAACTGGGCTGGGAATCAGTCTTTTAGACCCAGGAGAGCCTGGACTTGAAGAGTTTGTTCACAGGCACAATAACAGAGGGTTCAGTCAAAGGCTTCCAAGAAGGCATGCTCAGACAGGCTCAGGGATCTGGTGTTTGGGTCCTGGAGGAAGAAGGAGGAACTGCAGTCTTACAGTTTTGGGGGAGATTACGACTGAAACAAGTCCAGTGCTTTAAGACATAAGCAGTTAAAGAGGTGCAGAGAGCACAAAATGAAAAGACTAAACTGCTGTGAGATAATCATGACCTTTACATCTTCATAAATTAATGACAGATGATTGTGGTGAAATTCTTATCTTCTTTTCAATGTTTTTCATTATCTTATTTTTGAAAATATGAAATCCTCATCTTTTAAGGTATCAGGAAACTTTGTCCTAATTAAAACATTTATTTTTAAGAAAGACAGTTTCAATGTTCTGCTGAGGGTTCATCCACTTTCCCTGCTATAGTCATGACAACCACCGGCCCCCAAACTGATGGTATCTTTTGAACCTTTTCCTGTTCATATTACTCACAATCTCAGCTAAGCCTGATTCCCTCTCCTATCTAAAAAAAAACAAAACACAAGAAACCTAGTAATATAATCCAAATGATGACAATGAAAAGAATCTGGTATTTACATAAAGCTGTGGACCCAATGTTTTGAGATAACTGATGAGTTATGTGGAAATGTCTATATGTGCTCTATTTATAGTCATTTCCATTTTAAGATAGCAGTTTATCACATTTAATTTAAAATATACAACTATATACAAAGAAGGCAAAACAGACCTTAAGCTTATAAGATTAAAAGGGTTATAAAGTTCCAATTGTTTGGTATTTCCAAGTAGCCTTTGAAGAAGGCTTCTTTAAGAAAAAAAGAGAAGGGGAAAACATTTTAGGAATTTCAGTGATGGATGTCTGGGGATACTTTCAATATAAAAGCAAACAAGCTAGAAATGTACCCTCTATTCCTGCTGGTACCCAAGTACTCAGTTCTGGGTAACTTACAAAAGCTTTGTAATCACATGACTGGAAGATGAGCTTTTCCGGGTGGTGTTGCCAGTACTGCACTGGAGTTGAGGCTGTGGCTTCGTTTGGAGGTCGCAAGGTAATGGAAGGTTCTCCCCAGTCTCCTGTCTGAAAATCACATTTATTCTAGAGGTAACATGAGTAACAGGCTAAGTTCATGCACTATAGCTGGCCTGAGTTCATGTTAAACCTGTGTGCTATAGACGTGCAAATACATTTAGGTGTGCTATATGTTTATTTATGGTTTTATATGTCCTACCATCCTGTTTCCCAAAGCTGAGTTAACTTTTGAGGTATGAAAGAAGTTGATTTACTCTATTTTTAGAATGACATCCTAAGCTAAGTACTTTTTAAAATAAAACATGAAGATATTCATAAATGATTTACTAAGTCATAATTTTCTGTTCCAACAGAAAAGAACACATGATCTTTGAAAGACTTTTCTGTTTTTAAACTTGACTGTTTGAAGTTTTTAGTTTGAAATGAATTCAAAATACTCTGTTTCATAAATTTCAGTTCCTGATGAGGACATGTACCATGTACTTTGAAAAATTCTATATCTCTGGAGAGAAGACATGGTAGGCGTGATACTAGACAAAATTTGAGAAGAAAATGTTCTAGTGGATGATACCTAGTTTCCCTCCTCTGAATTCATTTGTATCAACATAACGCCACCGTGATTGTCTTGGATATATTCAAACACCTCCCTCAGAAAACCTAAGGCATGAATGAAGAATAAATATTTAAATACCAGGTTTGGTCATATGTGCATATGCATGTACTTGGGGAGCCTGACCACAAGTACAAGCACAGTCCATGTGACGGTATATCACGCAGTACCTGAGCCCGCTAAGACAGACTTAAGACAGAAGGACATCCCATCATTTTAATGACCATTTTCCATGAGGTTAACCTCAACATGTTTTATTACTGTAATGGTTTAGTGTGAGCGCCTAAAAAGTCAAATTTCTAACTGGTTTTAAAAAACAGAAGAATTCCAGAGCCCCTTAGGAATGCACAGGCAATTTGAGGCAGAGAGCCTGAAGTTTTCTCTTTGAGATCCGTCAATCCCAACCACAGGAAGAGACAAACGAGCCTCATGTCATCTCCTTGGCTTCTCACTGGAGTGTGTGACTGGTCAGAACCCTCGGCTCCTCTCTCTGAGCTACTCTGCTTCTTAGTTTTGTTCCAGTTGCTAATTTACTTGCACAGGGCTCAGTTCTCCCGTCTTCCATCTGTTGATATCATTGACTTTATCTGGAATATTTACTTTAGCATTTTTAAGCAAAAATCCTTCATCTTATGACCCATCCCTGACTCATTCTTAAGTTTTCTCTTTGTTTATATGGATTTTTATTTTGTAAAAACAGTAACTAGTTACAATTAATTAAGTTTTCCTCTGACTTGCTATTTTGATCTTTTCTTTTCCTTCTCTCTTAAATGTTTGGATCTTTATTTCAACTGACTGTGATTTGCTCTTAAAAAAACTAGTATAAAATTAAAAATGCAGAATATGTGAATTTCAATATTTCAAAGGTGAGTGTAATAACCTTTAAATGATAACAGTTAAAGCTCTGGAAACATGCAACAGTGAGTTCTTAATTCAAAGTTCTCCCCACATCCAGCAAATCATCCTCACATCTCCCCATTAACTGACCCCCTGATCTCCACCCCCCCCCGTGATAAAGCAACAACAACACAGCAAACAAGTGTTGTACACTCAAGTCACAGGTAACACTGTTAACGCAACAACAGAAGTTTGCACGCAACTTCGTGGAATGATACAAAGGGAGCTGTTTGACCTCAAAAGATCCTTGGATCCAGTGTCTGCTGACGTGACAACGCAAACCAAGCATCCAGTCTTCAACGTTAGCCCTGTCATCGTTTAGCTGAGGTTCACCTTGGCCAAGCTCAACGGGCAGTTTTCAGAAAAGCCTGAACAGACATGGCAGGAGCTGGGGGTACCATGGATTGCGGGTCAAAGGATGGGGGAGGGCTGGGGGTGGGGATGGGTGAGATGAAGCTGGGGTTATGGGGACATTTCAGGTGTTTGTACATTAAGCATGCAAATCATATGCAAACTCATTCTCTAATTGCTGAATTAACTCAAGCACTTTTATAATTAAATTTCAATGTGAGTTCCACATACACTTAAAGCAGAATGCTGATCCAAATATTTACATCATCCACAGAAGTCAGAGCAGCCATTTTGGAAATAACAACACACAGCACTTCAGTCTGGAAATGACCTCAATCTCTTACATGGTAAGCATCTGAAGAACCTAGTGGTGCGCGCATGTCATCTGCTTAGGCAGCGCCATCATCTGCTCTCCTATGACTCCACTTTGTCCAGAAATCCCAAACCACCTGCTCCGAATCTGGAAGCTCTGACACGCTTCCCCAACGTGCAGTGGGGGAAGATAATTATAGGGAAGAGAAACAGAATCCTTATTTTCTTTGTGGCCCAGAAACCATGCTCCAGACCAAATATTTTAAAAATTCCCTACAGGGACTGAATCTGCCTTTCTGGAAATAGAAACTGAATTTTGTCATACTGAGTGCTATTTCCAGAAATTCGTTTTCAAACAGAGAAAAAGTGTTCTTAAAATTGAATTTATAAGGAAATAATTTTCTTCCTGGAAACTCATCAACTTATTATTAATTTTTTAACCTTAGATACAAGAGTATTTAGAAGACTCTGTTTGTAGGTGTTGATTTTTCTCTTTGGAATTAATTCAATGGGAATGGATGGACTCATCATTACACTATTGTAAAGGGCAGATGTGGCCTGCCCCGGGGTGGGATTCAGCTGCATCTCCTTGAGGGACAGTAAGAACAAAAGAACTTAGATAGCTAGGGTGCCTTAGGTCTCTGTCCTTTTGGAGGCTGAGTTACAGCAGGAATGAACTATGGGGGAAACAGGGAGAGTGGTGGTAACATGGAGGAGCAGGAGAGAGAAAAAGCAAGGAAGGGGTTTGCCTCACATTGAAAATAATTGCAATTGTTAAGTCCAGTATTAGGTCCTATTAAATAGTAAATTCATATCCAGATACTATCTGTATTTCTTCAGGTAAATTAAAAAAATAATCTCCCAGTTAAAAACACTTATTAAATATTAACTAAAAATCAAACAGACTTAAAAAGTCTTTTGTCTGAAATAACGGTTTATAATAAAGTCTTATCTTTAGCAAAACATGGGTTACTATGAGACAATAATGCTTAATTAGAATAACAAAATAAAATTGCAAAAGTCTGTCATATTGTAAACTACTAGTGACTGGCAGTACTCTTTATTTATTTATTTATTTATTTTGGCAGTACTCTTTAAAAGGCTTAAGTAATTGCAGAAGAGAAATTACAGTGATTCAAGGCACTGTTACTAAATATCTCCAGGCTACTTCTTTATAGCGTAAAATACTTAAGAGAAAAACCTTTCCTTTAGGTTCATGTATTAAATGATCTTAATAGTTCAAGAATTTGGCCATGGCTTAAAACCTTGTTTACTAGGCATTTATGTGTGTATTTGTTCCTTTAGGACATAATTAAACAGAAGAAAATGTACATCACTAGCTATCTGTTCAAACTCAAATAAAACTTAATCTTCTAATATGAAAGAAAAACATAATTTGAGATTAAAGTTTTAAACAGAGAATGGATTCTGCTTAATAGGTATTTACCAACTGCCAACTAGAAATTCATAGCCTGCTGTGTTTGAAGGATTATAATTGGGCCATACTCAATATAATTAAATTAAATGTCTCATACCACTAGCTGAAAAGTATAAGCCACTAACTGAATTTAGTTATAACGCAGAAAAAAATTTGCAAAATTCCATGATAGATGTTCACTGGATGGTAGATTCCAAAATGCAGCTATTAATCTTTTCATTATTTCAAAAGGTGGTAAAACTGCATGGTTTTAGTTCATATGCACGAGATATCTAATTCGAAAATATCATATTGTATAACGCTCTATCCCCCAACATGGAAACTGAAGATATCACATATTCTATTGTATTCTGAGAATACAAAGGGGAAACACTATTTATATACTTACTTTCTTCTTAAGGAAAAGTTTTGTTAGGAAACTGAGGATATCACATATTCTATGTGTTCTGAGAAGACAAAGGGAAAACACTATTTATATTCTTACTTTCTTCTTAAGGAAAAGTTTTGTTAGGATGTCAGTAAATAATTAAAAGCTATGACTAGGATCTAGCTCTCTAACATGAACAGGAAGGTATGGTATTTTCCAAGCCTTATCTTATTCTTTAAAAAAATTTTTTAATGAGGACTTAATTGATTTTTTAAATAGAAGCTTTTAAATCTTTTCTATTAGGAACAACTCCCACCTACCTGCTTATAAATTTAGATTGAATATTAACAAACATTGTTTTTTATTTCTTCAGATCAGTTAATGAAAAACTAAAATGATTTTAAATGACAACTGTTATTTTTGGGTTTCACTTTCAATAATTCTAACAAATATTAGAGATGGGCTACCCAAACATACATAAGATATATGTGATTACATTTACTTTCCCTTATCTCAACAGCTTTGAAGAAGGCACATACTTATAAACATGTATACATACATTGGGATGTGAGGAAAGGCCTCCTACAAACAGTTCATACACATTAAAGCAAGATGCTGGTGTAGTTCTTCTAAAATATCTTCAAGAATAAAGAATGCAGCTGGTTATCCTAAATTTGTTTCTTTTGATAAAAGAGCGGAGATGGCCACTTCTGAACATGAAAAAGCACTGGTTAGCGAGCGTTTACATGTTCAGGAGGAACTGCTGGGTCACTGGAGCAGCAGTACCAGGCAATGTATAGACTGTGGTCCCCAAAAGCCAGAAGTCCCATGCACACAGGAGGGGTACGCCTGATATGGCACCCCAAAAGAGGCACTCTGCATGCAGCCCCAAGAGCTCTGCAAAAGCTCTTTGGAGTGATTCTCAACCAACAGTCTCAACCTCTCAGACAGCAGGCTGCCCAATGAGAAAAATTTAAGAGTGTGAAAATAGGATTGTATTTTAAAATATGAAATAGATAAAAAAACCCCAAACATGAAAATGTTTACTTTCCAAACAAAAATGAATTTTTAAATGTATGCAAAGGTGAAATGTGAATATCTGAATATTAAGCAGCTCAGAGTAAAATAGGTCGTGATTTTGCACACATTCCAAAGATCAATTCAGTACTGTCAAGTGAAAAAAAGAAAAAGGATTAGGCTGAGAACCACTTTGTAGCTGTAATGGTGCCTCTCTTGGCTATAGTCCTCTTGCATTTGCATAAAACTTATATAGAATATCATGCAAATCATACTCAAATATTTCTCACAAGTGAAGCGCATGAACCTTTGAGAATTGTTAGGCACAAAGGACTGAATAGCCCATGGACAAGGGAAGTACAAAATGGGGAAGACTAACACTGATATATACATGGGTATATATATATATCAATTTACCCTTTTCCTTTCTCCTGTGAAAGCAAGTGAACGCGGACACCCGGGATGAAAGCCAAACTCACACGGGACAGATTTTAACTGCAGACTTCCAAACCAAGTATGTTTCTCATTTCAGGACAATGTTTTGCACGTTAACTAGTCACGAGGCACAGTGAATGAAGTATAATAGACAATAATAATAAAAAAAAAAATCTCAGGAGTTGTTAGACATCACAGATTTTCTGCATTGCCAGGACACAGTCCCTATAGCTATTGACGACACTTTGCAACACAGGACACAGCCCAAGTCCAGGAAGAGAAAATAACTGTTTGTAACCTTACATTATGAACCTGATGGATGGCTGAGAAAGGAAATCCAGCGTTCTGATTCGTCCATATTTCACAGACAGACGACTGCTGATATAAACAGAAAACTATCTCATCTTGTCAATATTTAAAACACGGCAGCTACCAAGGTAGCATCAAGGAAGGGAAGGAGGAAAATAATAAAAAGCAAAGAATCACATTTCTTAAAAAAAAACAAACAACTCAAACACTCAAAAAATGCTTTAGGGTGCCCGAGGTTTAATAATTGACTTCCAAGTCATTCTTTTGATTAAAAACATTTTGGGTTGGCTGGGGGGAAAAAAAAGACCATTTATGCATTAGCTTTATGTCAAAGGCAATTACCAATCCACTCACATCTTGAAAAAAGCAAACTCTGTTTTTCCACTTGCCAAAGAAAATGGAAATAGTTTCCCCCTTCACGCCATTCATTTCATAGGATAAATATTTTCATGAAGTTCAAGAAAGATGGGAAAAAAGTCTTTAACACAGGTCAAACATTTTTATTTTCTTATGGGCAAATGACCAAGAGCAAACAATGCAATAAAACGACTTTCCTAGTTTAGTCATTGCTCAACTTGATAAACCTAGAAGATATTTCCCCCTCCAGAGTTCTCAAGGGCAAAACTCTGTGACTAACAAGGGGAGAAGTGTCCGTTTGCTGCCCAGTGTGGGAGCGTGTGGTGGAGGGGGCGCCATGGAGGCGGAATGGGGGGTGGGCTGGGGTCTGGCAGCTCAGTTCAGTCACTCACCAGAAACTCTGGGTAACAGCATTTGCTTTTTTATGAGCCTAATGAGTCAGCTCCATGTTCTGGACTCCCCACCACACCATTAACAATCCAATAACCAACAGTTATTAAAAGGCAATAATGTTTGCTTAGAACCAAATGCCCAATGGACCAGCACCCTCCCAGGAATTACAGCAGAAACCACCAGATAAACCAATGAGGCTCCTGGCCTGACCTTTACAGAGTTCTTTTCCTGAATTCCGTCATCTAAAAGACGCTATGAAATTGAATCACAGAAAATGGCAGAACGCCTAAGCTTATTCAGCCAAGCACTGTGAACATCCCCAGAATTCACAAGCAGAGCGTACAAAGATCAGTGCAGAAAGGAGATAAGAATACAGACACAGTATGGTTTAGAAACCCAGCAAGGAGCCCTATCACCGGCATGTGTGGAAGTGCGGAAACGAAAGCTTTCCTCTGGCTAAATGTTTCTCCCACCTCCACCCTCCCAGAAACGCGCACCATAAATTTAACATCTCTCTCCAGTTCCAAACACAGCTCCACACCCACCTACATCTTGCGCTCCATCCCTTCTGTCATCTGGATGGCTTGCTGGGGACAGACTGCCAGGTAACTGGCATTCTGCTAAGAAAGTAAGATACCTGGGGTCTGACCAAAAGGCACTTCCAACCACCTCTCACTTAAAACCAGCTCTGCTCTTCTGTTTCTGCCCTAAACACCAGGCCATTTTCTCCACGGGGGGGGGGGGCATCTACCCCTTCCTACTTTTCAAAAATTAAATCTCTAGCAAGTTAAGCATTGGGGTCATTAAACCTCCAGCCTCGTCTTCAATGGCTGTCATCTGATTTAAATCCATTAACTCCGTGCTTCAGTGGGATTACCATCTTAACTGGCACCAAACATGCTTGGAGGACACCCTTCAAGGGCTGTCACCCACAGTTTTGAGCTAATTCTCTTACATACACTACATCTTCTACAACTTCCACAGAATTTTAGTGAGAGAAGTAACCCAGGGATCACCTGTCATCTGACAGATGAAGACAATGACATCCAGAGGGGTCCAGTAGCTTGCTGAGGTCACACAGGAAAGTGTTACAACACGTCAGCTGGCTAGGAAGGGGCGCCAGCCCGTAATGAGTTCACCAGAAGGCGGAGGGGCTACTCAATGATACGGGGTCTGTTTACTAATCCCCGACAGAAGCACATATAAATGGAGTCAGTTTACGAAACAGTCTCAACCCCACACGGGGCTCAGACACCTTAAGGTTCTATTTCCCAATCATTACCCCCAGTGGGGCCATCCTCCAGCATCGTATAGGATTCAAACGTCGCCCTTCCTCATCACACACCAGACGGGGCAGTAGGGCCCACCTGGGAGCCCTCCTACCCCAGGTTCTACCTCCTTCGTCACTTAGCTGGGGAGAAGGACAGGGGCCCCTCTCTCATCTGGCGGTGGCCGGATTCTCTCTGCGGGCTGTCACTGCTTACCAGGGCAACACTAACTTGGCTCTGACCCCTCCTGCAGGAGCCGCCCTGCCCTGGATTCTACTGCATCCGCGCAGGCTCTGCAGGGCTCTGCTGGGAAGGGCGTGGGGTCCGGATGGGCACTTTTCCTGATGCGAGAAATCTGCCTCTAGGGTGACTTTCCCCGACCCCCGCTCAGCCTTCCTAGGACGCACGCACGCCCCTGGGGCGGGAGCACACACACGCCCAGCCTCTTCCTCAATGCCCACCACACGGCACACAGGTGCACCGCGCCGTGCAGAGCCCGTGGCTCCGCGACCACTCGGCTCTCCGCCGGACACTTCCCGCCAGTCCTCTCTTCCTCGGTGCAGGCTGGTCTACACGCGTCTGCTCCCGAAGTCCGCTGACGGGGAGAGACGCCAGGTCCCCCGCTCTGGGGGAGCGTTCCCCTTGGAGCCCTTCTCGCAAGACTGGGTGGCCCGGGCATGTGCCCTCTCCCCTCTCCTGGGAAGGGAGGGAAACCCTCAGCTCCTCCTCCGTGGCTCAGACCCTCCTCTGGCCCGCGCCCCCGCCCTCCCGGCGGCAATCTTCCACCTCTGCGGACAGGCAGCTGACTGCGCTGGGCAAGACTCACCACCTGTCGGTCAGCTCCGAGGAGGGAGTCGGGCTCATCGCCAGCAGCTCTCCCTTTAGAACGTGCAATCCTTACAGCCTACAGGAAAGCTCCCCCTTAGCATCCCGTTACACGAATATATCTCCCAACAGTCACAGAAGTTACCAGAGAGTTAAGGAGGGAGGAGAGGGTCTTGTGCCATAATTATTTAATTCTTAAAAAATCTGTGTAAGATTTTTCTCAATGAAGAAATAAAACCCACCTCCAGTCATATACACTGAAGAAAGTTCCCATGTGACATATATACCTTTTAAAGAAGTCACAATAACTGTTTTTCATGTAAAACCTATGTTCAAACTTCCAGTAAATATGTTCTCATTTCTAATAATTATGTGCCTCAGTGTAAGTGGTAGAAAGTAAGATTTTAAAGACAGTTTAAAATAAAGGCAGCTAATAGTATGTTATGGAGGTTGTTTTTTTAAAAATCTGATCCCTGTCAGATATCACACTGATGATTCTTGTTGCTGTTTAGTCACTAAGTTGTGTCCAACTCTTCGCAACCCTATGGATCGTAGCCCGCCAGACTCCTCTGTCCATGGGGTTTCCCAGGCAAGAACACTGGAGCGGGTAGCCGTTTCCTTCTCCAGGGGATCTTCCCGACTCAGGGATCAAACCCACGTCTCCTGCACGGGCAGGATTCTTTACCACTGAGCCACCAGGGAAGCCAGTTTTGATGGCAGTTAAGACCTGATCAGGCTCCTAGAGTAGTAACTGAAGATGGACCAGCTATAACTGGTGTCTTCATAACATGCAATGGCTCTTCTTGTAGACATGTGGTTATCAGACTGAGCGTTGGAATGAATTTTTTAAATGCAAAAGAGCTTCCCCTGCAGAATTTCATTATTATTTGTTGTTGTTCAGTCGCCCAGTCGTGTCCGACTCTGCAACCCCATGGACTGCAGCATGCCAGGCCTCTCTGTCCCTCACCATCTCCCGAAGTCTGCCCAAGTTCATATCCATTGTATTGGTGATGCCATCCAGCCATCTCATCCTCTGACCCTCTCTTCTCCTGCATTATATTTATGAAGATAACATTTCAGAGCACAGCATGTAATGAAGTACTGAGTGTTCAAAACTTTTGAGAAAGAAAATACTAGTGATAAAATTTCAGCTGGGGCCCAAATTCCTAGAACAGAAGTGAGTTAAATCTAAGTTTTCATTAAACATTAGAGTATCCTCATCTGAAGAGAAGATTAATAATAGCACTCGCCCTACTTATTTTACCAGGTTGTTGTGTAGCTCATGCTAAGCTTCACGCAAAAGGGAACTTTTTCACAGCTAGGTTTCTGGGACCTGAAATACAGAAGCTGTCAAACATATTGACTGACTGAATGGAATCACAGAATGTGTTCAGTATTTCTTGGCAAATGATCAAGCACCATGGAAACATTAATTACTCTCGTCGTTATAATTTTTAGTTGATCTACTTTGTTGCTGCCACTTGGGCCCTCAGTAAACTACATCACTGCTAACACACTTCTGGCAAAATGCATCAGAGATTAACCTTGCAGACTTCTTGTTAGAGATGGTCTCATTTTTTCCTGGTAAAGGCTGGAAAAGAGCTGCTGACTTTGTTGAAAAGAGAGGAACATCTGTAATTAGCAGACCTATCTGCTAAGGGGCCGCTTGTAGGAGGCTGGAAACAGTTCTGTAAAAGGATGGTAAACAGCCTTTGCAGTTTCATATGCTTATTAACTTTCTCTCAGTTCCTTTTCCTACATCGCAAAGGCTAATTTAGTTGATCTGAATTTGAATTACCATGAAATCCAAATAAATGGGGGTCAATTAAAGGGATAGAAATCTTAGAACTGAGATATCAATAATTTAATACTTATTTCTTTGGTGATGAAGTCAGCACACTTCTGGAGGTGCATAATTTTATCTCAAGTTCAGACCTCTCTCCTGACTCTGGAAACATTTTCTCAAACACAACACACATCCTGTTCTTGTTACTGTCACATACCTCAGGTTACCACGAGTACAGTTCAGAAAATACAATGCATTTGCATTCAGATCTAATAACAAAGTAAAAAGAATATCATCTATCTCCAAAGTCTTTCTCCTAAAGGTCGACTTCTTTTTTGCTCTATTGGTAGTAACCTGGTAATTTACAGTCTCTCTCCTTGACTGTTTTTTGAACATTCATGGTAACTACTGAAACATCTCCCATTAAAAGCAAATAAGCCCCTTCCCTTGACCCAGTATTTTACCTGAGCTCCTGCTCAATTTCTGTTCTTTGAGAAGCAAAGGCCCCGAGAGCAATCTATATGATCTCTGCTTCCCCTTTCCT
Organism: Cervus canadensis; assembly: GCF_019320065.1. NCBI lineage: Eukaryota > Metazoa > Chordata > Mammalia > Artiodactyla > Cervidae > Cervus > Cervus canadensis. Next base: position 47,050,069 of record NC_057406.1, read on the forward strand.
CTCCTCACATGAACCCACTCTACCGAAACCACCGTTCATTTAGTCAAATCCAACTGTTCATTTTCCTTGCCCATCTGACACTTGATCACTCCTCCCATTTCCTAGCTCCTCTGCTGGTTACGGAGAAGGAAATGGCAACCCACTCCAGTGTTCTTGCCTGGAGAATCCCAGGGACAGCAGAGCCTGGTGGGCTGCTGTCTATGGGGTCGCACAGAGTCGGACACAACTGAAGCGACTTAGCAGCAGCAGCAGCAGCTGCTGGTTACTGTGATCTGATCGTCCTCTGACCCCTGGAGTACAAGTCCTTAATGCTTTACTTCTGGTTTTACCAGGTGGTCTCATCCTATTCTGATGCCCAAATTTATGTCTCCAGCCCAGACCTCTCCTCTGAACTCCAGATGCAGACACCCAGCCTTCTTAACACCTCCTTAATCTTGATGATTAATAAGCTTCCTAACCTTAAATTAAATGCCCCAAACCAAGCTTCAAACGACCTCTCCTCTCCTATAAGCTTTCTTACTTCACTAAATGGCAACTGTCTTCTTCCAGTTGGGGTCTTCCTCTTGCTCACCTTTCGCATTCAATCTAGCAACAAATCCTACTGAATTTACTTCTAAAATCTCACCGTCCTATCCCTACTTGGTCCAAGACACTACCTTTTTTCACTTGGATTCTTCCATTAGCTTCTACAGTGGTCTCACTGCTCTCATCCTTGCCCCTGTTGTGCCGATTCTCAATACAGCGGCCAAAACGATCCATTTAAAATGAAAGCTGGATCATGCTGCCTGCTCCATTTAACTCAGAAGAAAATGCAGTCCTAATAATGGGCCTGCAAGGAACTCCAGCCTCTGTCACCCCTGTCCCCCTCACCTCTCTGCCTCCTGTTCACACTTTGTGGACAGCGAAGTGCACTCTCATTTCAAAGCCTCTGCACTTGTTTCCCTTCTCCAGATGCTGCAGGACAAACTCCCTCACTCACCTACTCCAGCGTTGCCTTCCCAGAGAAGCCTTCCCCAAGCACCCAGCATATTATACCCAAATTAAGTCTATGCTTTCCATGCTACAAAGGGATTATTCTTTCAAGCGCAAGCTGAAAATGGGGGAAAAGGTTTAGAGCATAAGAACCTGTCTTCCTGGCCCCCTGACATTCATTCAGAGACAATTACTTTTCATCTACGGGGTATAAGGTGTGGGTCACAATGTGAGTAGGGGTCAGCCCAGCTTTCAGTCAATGTTTACAGAATAGGCATGGCTATGGACACGATCCATTTTCTTTTGTCAGGACCCAGGGTCAACAGGGATTCAGAAGCTGATGGTAGGTCTTGGAAGGAGCAAGTCTGTGACAGCTCCACCCGCTCAGTAACATCAATTAGGCTCTGAAAACCTTCCATGTGTCTGCTGATGCTGTGTAGCTAGTTTAATAAAGAAACTTGTATGAATAGAGCCCTCTGGTCAGATTCCATCAGAGATGAAATTTTCTGCCTTGTTCTAGCCCTGAAAAAAAAGCTTTCCCTCTGTTTCTCTTATGTCTGTCATAATTCTTTCACACTTCGGGGTGTTCAGAAATGGACCAGAAAGAGTCTGACAAGAAATAGGAAAGGTTCAGAGTGAAAGTTAAAAGAGTAATGAAGTCCATTTCTTCTCTCAGATGACAGCGCTTCTAAAATAAAACAAAAACAAACTTGAAGAGAGAACAAAACAGCTTCAAAGGCAAAAGAAAAAAGGGCACCCTAACAAAGGGAGCCTTGGTCAGCAGCCAGAAAACTCAGCGGCTCCTTGAGCAGAGCCCAAAGCGAGGTGAGACCTGTCAAAGGATGGAGTTGGACAAATTCAGTGCAGCCAAGGACCCCCGCACCAGACACCTCGCGTGCATCTTTTCTTCAGCAGTGACAGCCCCTGCGGTCTCCTCTTCTGTGGGCACTTGCAGAACCCTGCCTGGAAGTCAGAAACCAGAACCTTTTGTCTCTCCTGAGTTACCCAGAAGCCACAGGCCAGCATCTTACTTATTCTGTCCCACCATCATAGATGGAGTTATTCTCCTCTTCTCCTCTCAGCTGAGTTTTGTGATGTGTACACGCCCCTGTAACAACTATATGTGATTCTTTCTTTTCAACTATGCTGGGATCGTCTCAAGTTCAGGCTTTCTTACCACTGACCCTTTTTGTAAAAGGTTTCAAGTCAACTATTTTATTTCCAGGGAATATTGGATTCAAAAAAATGCCGCTCCCTGTCATTTCTTCCCTTTCTTAAAGAGCAGTCTTCTCACACCTTCATGAACATGACCTTGTCCCTGTATCAGGGGCTTTTCTGGGACAGATCGGTAATCACCTGCTGGAAGTGGAAAGCCAGGCCAACAGTCGTTTTTCCATGTGTGACCCATTATTGCTGGCATCAGAATGGTTCAATCTATCAACAGTGGAAGTAAACACCACATTTGGTCTCATCGTAAGTACACTGACATGATACGAAGTCTGATATTACTTGCTGCCTGCAAAGTTACAGCTTCCTCTCTCTCCCCCACTTCCTCCCTCTCTCCTTCTATTCCCCCTCTTCCCCTCCCCTTCCCCCCTTTCTTCCCTCTTTCCCTTTAAATTCTGATGCTGGCGCTGACAGCACATAAAGTAAGCTCTCGGCTGCCAGAACAAGAGAGAACTAAAGCTATGTGACCTGTTATTCATTTGCAGAGATAATACATAACCTGCATTCCCTAATATGACAGTTGTAGCCCTAAATGACATTATAGAATTATTTATGAAATCTATGAAATCTCTTCACAGGAAAAAAAAGCAGAGCAGAGGAACAAAAGTGGAACACTGTCCGTACAATTCAGATCTTATTGTACAGCGCCCCAGGTTCCCTGGATGTTGCAGGAAATTTAAGTCAATTGGGATCATGCTGTTTCTTGCAATATGGACTATTTTACTTGATCTACCTCCAAGTCTGGCTACTCCTGACACAAACATTTTTCAGGGCCATTAGCAGAAATATTAATCACTCATTCAGAACCACAGCAGGCAGCTTTTTATCATAACATGAACGGCTGCAAAGAAATTCGATTTTGCAAAGTAATAATTGTTTCTTGCCAGTAACATCACTTTAAAATATACATCATGCTCCTTTCTTGTAAATCGAGGATGCCATTTTTAAGAATTTGAACCCATTTGTGAACTGTATGCGCAATACCGCTTTCTGCCTCTAGTAAAAAAGAGGTGTTGGAGGTACTTCCCTGGCAGGGCAGCACTTAAGACTCCGAGCTTCCACTGCAGGGGGGGCAGGTTTGATCCCTGGTTGGGGAAGTAAGATTGCGCTTGCTGCATGGTGTAGCCAAGAAGTTAAAAAAAGGGGGTATTGGACAAAGCCATCCATTCAGGGATACTTATTAAGACCCCACTATTTCCTTGTTTTATCCTTGTGGAATATATGGGAAAATAAGGTCTGCCTGAATGTTCATCCTGAATGATGCCAACCTAAGAGGTCTCTGATGGAAGGCTACACAGGTATTTCCTCAGGTCTGCCTTGTTCAACACTGAAGTCAACACACTGGAGGAATTACTTGATAGGTACGTTTTTTGAGGTGTGCTTTTAAAATCAGCACATTAGATAGTTGGGAAGGATCCACCGTGACATGTTGAGCATTGACTAAGTTCTAAAAAGGCACTGAGACAATAGGATTTATTACTTGATAAAACTGTTAGACCTGCAAAAGAATAATGTAAATGTAAGATCCTGCATTAAGGTTACACACACACACACACACACACACACACAGAGAGCACTGTTGAGGCCTGAGAAGGGAGGCATGGCTCATGGCCACTGCACAACACTGAAACATTTTCATAGAAAAGTTCAACAAGAGTTAATACTATCTCAGTGTTAAGCATAAACATCAACAAAGCAGACACAGCCAGAGCTGGGGAATCAGAATGCCGTGCAGCCCACATCCCACTCATCAGAAAGATGTTAGCAAGAGCGGGCAGTGGTTAAGCAACAAAGGAAAGACATCACAGTCTTTAGTTTTCACTATTCTCAGCAAGAGGGAGCAGATTTACTCTTCGTGTTTTCAGAAGATAGCATTAACTGACTACGTGGGAATCTTAAGGGGGCTAATTTCAATTCGCTATAAGGCAAAAGTCCTATTACTTTGAACTTATTCAGTGATGGTGGGGCTGGCTGCCTCACAAAGTGGGGGCCGCCTTACAGAGACAAGCAGAGGTATAAACTTGTGGCTGTTTACTAAGGATGTGTTAGAGCGGGTGCTGCATCAAGTCACAGGACTGGATACATTTTCTGGCCCCTTCTCACCCTAAAGTTCTCTGGTTTTCTTTAACAGGAGCACAGAAGAAACTTCTAGCCATAAATGTACATAGAAAATGCAATTTACTGTAAATTTTTGTGAGGCTGCATTCAAGCCTCAGAGTAGAGACCCATACAGAAAAGCGGAGATCACATAATTTTGCAATTGATTTCATGAAGCTACTCTTTACTCCCCTTGATTTGTAACGAATGAAAAGTTGGATATCAAGAGCAAAGGATTCTTTTCAAATACAATGTCTGTCCACACCACCTTGGAGATTCAAGTCTCTACTATACATGCTTTTACATAAAGTATTAAATATTACTTGCAGAATATGTCAAAGCTTTCAAAACATTATACTGGAGCCTCTTGGGGTTCTAGAGTTTTTTAGAATGTGTCATGTCTGCTGTGTGGAGAAGGAAATGGCACCCCACTCCAGTATTCTTGCCTGACGTCAAATGAGGACCTGAACCCAGGCCACCAGGACTTTGCAGCAAAAATGACCCAAATACGTGCCCTTTCATGCTTGAGTTGGATTTCTGTTACCTGCACGCATGCAGTAGAGTCTCTGCTGATTTATTACTTTACTCACACATGAACGGAAGTAACTGAGAGAGGACTGCTCAATAAGCCCTATCTCCCCGAGACATTAAAAACCTCTTTATTTCCTTTAATCCTGGAAAAAGAAAAGGAAGAAGGAGAAGAATAAGAGAATTCTCATACCACTTGAAAATGTATCAAGGTCAGATTATAACAGCCAATGCTGACCTGCAGACCCAGGAACTGGACTGAATCTAATGAGAAACATTCCGAAAATTTAACAAGTGGAGACAAATAGCCCAATGTGCCTCTTTGTGAACGAGCTGCTTAGTTCAGCCAGCCTAAGGCTCCACTAAATATCACAAGATCAATTCCACTAAAAGAGGGTTTTTCACATATTGTCAGATTTCTTACTTATTCAGTTGAAAATAGGACCTTTTCTATTTATGTCGTCTTAAAAATCGTGGTCTGGTTTTCATTGGAAACGTTCTTCTTGGTTAAGTACCAGCACAGAAGTGGGGATGGTGGCATCACAAAGTGACTGGAGGTGTTTGGGTCTGCCGGCATCGAGCAGAACAGACTCCTGGTTGTCTAATTTTGCTTCACTGATGAAATGGACAGAATGAAAGAATTGAGAGTTGTAAGATGAGTATCAAAGCCTGAAGGGGAATCCATTTGAGTGGTTCTCCCAGTTCTTCTCACTATTTTTTTGACTGTGGTACAGGATAGACAGTAACATTTCAATGTTGCCTATAAGATGTTAATCATATTGGAATTTCCAGCACCAAAACTGTCATGGGGAGAGCAGCATATATGTTGAGAAGAGGCGATTAACCATCCACAATAACAAACTAGGTGTGCAATACACCAAGTTTAAGTTCCAGGTATGAAAGCACCATTTTCCACTTTTGCTTGACATGATGCCTTTGGGAATAGATGGCTGATGGTCCAGAGCTCCTGGCTTGAAATGGGGCACAGATATCATCAACATCCCAAGTTATCACTGAAGCTGGGGTGTTAGCTTGTCTGCCCAACAAGCTGTCATACTGGGAGCTCCTGATGGAAGAGTGTACGGAGTTTATTCTTAACCTTCTTTTTTGAGTTATACATTATCTGTTTGTGCTGAAGTATTAGGAGTTGCTCTTTAGACCCTCATAAAAAATTTTTGAAGTCATGGACATGCTGAATTTTTCTGAGTAGTAGTGAAGTGATAAAAATCTAAATTAAAAACTAGCCACTAACTTATGGACATTTGAAAAAATCTAATGTAACTCAGTAATAAAACTTTTTTCATGGAGGGAAAATCACTTTGTAAAATGTTGTTCTTTTCAAAACAGTTGCACCATTTTCTGAAGGCTGATTCTATAAATTCCATCACACAAGAGCGGTGGGTAGAACCTAGGAAGACCAGGTTTTTTCTCCCAGGGAAAGTAGAGAAGAATAAATTACTATCTTCGTGCCCAGAGGCTGGCTCAGTGTTTACCTCATGGATTTTGGGGATATCTAGATTCCCTGGCGGCTCAGACAGTAAAGTGTCTGCCCACAATGCGGGAGGCCCGGGTTTGATCCCTGGGTTGGGAAGATCCCCTGGAGAAGGAAATGGCAACCCACTCCAGTACTCTTGCCTATAAAATTCCATGGATGGAGGAACCTGGTGGGCTACAGTCCATGGGGTTGCAAAGATTTGGACATGACTGAGTGACTTCACTTCACTTACGCTTCTCTAGTTATCAATTTTGTGTACTTAGTTATTCATTTAAGGAAAGATTCATTTAAGATTCATTTAAGATGAAATGAATTCATCTTAAGGAAGATTCATTTAAGGAAAAAATAATCCTTTCTTTCTCGCTTAATGTTTTCTCTTACCACGCTACCATAATAAAGTGTTACTACTGTAAGACATCCTTAGCTTCATACTTTTGTAACCTTAATTCGCAGAGAACTCTTCCAGGTCTCCTCTGCTTTCGCTCGCTTTGTAATCATCTCACAGATCCCTTTTCCATCATGAGAGATACCCTGTGGCAGCCTTCAAATTTATACAATTAACATAATAAGGAGGAAAGTTCCAATTTCATTCTCAATATATATTCTAAGCCTGTGTAATCCTGGAACTAAAGGGTGGTCTTTATAGACTGTTACCACTCTCTGACCACTTCCCTTTCTAACGCTTTTGTTATTAACTGGTCCTACTATAAACCAGAGGCCTTTGAATTAGGGACTGATAGAGGATGCATCTGAAGTGACAGTCATACATCTATATTATGTACACAATAATGATTCATAGTTTAAAATATACTTTCACAAAAATTATCTGATTCACACAAACCTGTGAGGCAGTCTTTATCTATGTTTTAAAGACAAGGAAACTAAAGTTAGAGAAATCACATGACTTGATATAGATCACAGAGTCAGAGAGAAACCAAATCAAAACTCCAAATGAAGAAGCTGCTAAGGAAGCAGCATCCACTCACCGGAGACACCCCCAGAGGCAAGAACTCTCTCTGAGCAATAAACTCCACACCTACATACAAAGCTTTTCACAAACATCGGAGGAGGGCAGAGCTCTACCAAGATGTTCAGGGAGGAGGTCCCACAAGAGGATCAACAAATAAACACTGCAGAGACTCAAAAATGGATTAAAGACCTAAATATAAGAGCGGATACTATAAAACTCCTAAAGGAAAACATAAGCAGAACACTGACATAAATCACAGCAATCTTTTTAGATCTACCTCCTAGAGGAATGAAAATAAAAACAAAAATAAACAAATGGGACCTAATTAATCTTAAAAGCTTTTGCACAGCAAAGAAAATCATAAACAAAATGAAAGGATAACCTATAGAATGGAAAAAATATTTGCAAAAGATGCAACAAGGGATTAATTTGCAAAATACACTAACAACTCAATATAAAAAAAACAAACAATTCAATAAAAAAATAAGCAGAAGACCTAAATAGACATTTCTCCAAAGAAGACATACAGGTGGCCAACAGGCACATGAAAAAGTGTTCAACATTGCTAATTATTAGGGAAATGAAAGTCAAAACCACGATGAGGTATTAATTCATTCTAGTCAGAATGGCCATCATCCATGAAATGGACAAATTCTTAGAAAAGTATAACTTTCCAAAACTGAACCAGGAAGAAATAGAAGATCTTAACAGACCCATCACAAGCAAGGAAATTGAAACTGTAATCAGAAATCTTCCAGCAAACAAAAGCCCAGGACCAGATGCTTCACAGCTGATTCTACCAAAAATTTTAGAGAAGAGCAAACCTATCTTACTCAAAACTCTTCCAAGAAAATGTGCAGATGAAGGTAAGCTCCAAACTATTCTATGAGGCACCATCACCCAATTCCAAAACCAGACAAAGATGCCCACAAAAAAAGGAAACTACAGGCCAATATCACTGATGAACATAGATGCAAAAATCCTTAACAAAATTCTAGCAAACAGAATCCAACAACATATTAAAAATATCATACACCATGACCAAGTGGGCTTTATCCCAGGAATGCAAGGATTCTTTAATATCCGCAATCAATCAATGTAATACACCACATTAACAAATTGAAAGATAAAAACCATATGATTATCTCAATAGATGCAGAGAAAGCCTTTGACAAAATTCAACACTCATTTATGATTAAAACTCTCCAGAAAGCAGGAATAGAAGGAACATACCTCAACATAATAAAAGCTATATATGACAAACCCACAGCAGCATCACCCTCAATGGTGAAAAATTGAAAGCATTTCCCCTGAATCAGGAACAAGACAAGGGTACCACTTCACCACTATATTCAAACATAGTGTTTGGACAGTTTTAGGCCACAGGGCAATCAGAGCAGAAAAGAAAGTAAAAGAATCCAGATAGGAAAGAAGAAGTGAAACTCTCGCTGTTTGCAGATGACATGATCCTCTACATAGAAAACCCTAAAGACTCTACCAGAAAATTACTAGAGCTAATCAATGAATATAGTAAAGTTGCAGGATATAAAATTAACACACAGAAATCCTTTGCATTCCTATATACTAACAATGAAAAAACAGAAAGAGAAATTAAGGAAACAATACCATTCACCATTGCAACCAAAAGAATAAAATACTTAGGAGTATATCTACCTAAAGAAACAAAAGACCTATACATAGAAAACTATAAAACCCTGATGAAAGAAATCAAAGAGGACACAAACAGATGGAGAAATATACCGTGTTCATGGATTGGAAGAATCAATATTGTGAAAATGAGTATACTACCCAAAGTAATCTATAGATCCAAGGCAATCCCTATCAAGCTACCAACGGTATTCTTCACAGAACTAGAAAAAATAATTTCACAATTTGTGTATGGAATACAAAACCTCGATAGCCAAGGTTAATCTTGAGAAGAGAATGGAACTGGAGGGAATCAACCTGCTGACTTCAGAACTCCTTTACCCTACAAAGCCACAGTCATCAAAGATTAGTTATTGGTAACTGGGCACAAGACAGGAAATATAGATCAATGGAACAGAAATAGAAGCCCAGAAGAAATAAATTCCACGAACCTATGGACAGCTTGAGATCTTTGACCAAGGAGGCCAAGAGGATATACAATGGAAAACGGAGACACCTCTAACAAGTGGTTGCCGGAAACTGGGTCCAACTCACTGTTAAAGAATGAAACTAGAAACACTTTTCCTAAACACCATACACATAATAACTCGAATGATTAAGATCTTAAATGGTAAGACCAGAAACTATAAAACTCCTAGAAGAGAACATAGGCAAACACTCTCCGACATAAATCACAGCAAGATCCTCTATGACCCACCTCCCAGAATATTGGAAATAAAAGCAAAACTAAACAAATGGGACCTAATGAAACTTAAAAGCTTTTGCACTACAAAGGAAACTATAAGTAAGGTGAAAAGACAGCCCTCAGATTGGGAGAAATTAATAGCAAATGAAGAAACAGACAAAGGATTAATCTCAAAAATATACAAGCAACTCCTGCAGCTCAATTCCAGAAAAATAAATGACCCAATCAAAAAATGGCCAAAGAACTAAACAGACATTTCTCCAAAGAAGACATATAGATGGCTAACAAACACAAATGAAGATGGCTCAACATCCACTCATCCACCAGAGAAATGCAAATTCTAAACCACAATGAGGTAACGCATTACAACGCCCAGTCAAGGAGGCTTGCTATCCAAAACTCCCTACAAGCAATAAAATGGCCTTTGGGAGAAGGGTGGGTGGAGAAAAAGGGAAACCCTCTTACACTGCCTGTGGGAAATGCACTAGTACAAGGCCGCTATGGAACAGTGTGGAGATTCCTTAAAAAACTGGAAATTAGAAATGCCATATGCCCAGCAATCACTTCCTGGGCATACCACATACTGAGGAAACCAAGATTCTGAAGAGACACGTGGCACCCCAATGTTCATCACAGCACCTGTTATAATAGCCGATGAAACATGGAAGCAACCTAGATGCCCAATCAGCAGAGAGATGAATGGATAAGGAAGCTGTGGTACATATACACCCATGGAATATTACTCAGCCGTTTAAGAATTCATTTGACCCAGTCCTAATGAGAATGGATGAAACTTGAGCCCATTATACAGAAGTGAAGTAAGCCAGAAAGATTAAAAGAACATTACAAGCATTACCTAACACATAATATATGGAATTTAGAAGGATGGTAACGATAACCTAAATCCTGCAAAACAGAAAAAAGGACACAGAGATTACAGAACAGGACTTTTGAACTCTGTTGGAAGAAGGTGAAGGGTGGAATTTTCAAAAGAACAGCAATGTATTATTATGGTGAAACAGGTCACCAGCCCAGGTGGGATGCATGAGACTAGTGCTCGGGCCTGGTGCACTGGGAAGACCCAGAGGAATCGGGTGGAGAGGGAGGTGGGAGGGGGGATTGGGATGGGGAATACGTGTAAATCTATGGCTGATTCATATCAATGTATGACAAAACCCACTGAAACATTGTGAAGTAATTAGCCTCCAACTAATAAAGAAAAAAAAAAAAAAGAATGGCCATCATCCATTAGTCTACAAATAATAAATGCTGGAGAGGATCTGGAGAAAAAGGAACCCTCCTATGTTGGTGGGAATGTAAACTGGTACTGCCACTATGGAGAACAGTAAGGAGGTTCCTTAAAAAATTAAAAACAGAGTTATGATGTAATCCTGCAATCTCAAGGACCTACTGTATAGCACAGGGAATGCTACTCAATACTCTGTAATGGTTTATGTGGGAAAAGAATCTAAAAAAGAATGGATATATGTGCATATATATATATATATGTATGTATACCTGAAACTAACACAACATTGTAAATCAACTATACTCCAATGAGAATTTTTTAAAAATTCCTGCAGTCCCACTCCTGGGCATGTATCTGGAGAAAACTGTATTTGAAAGATACCCTTATGGTCTCAGCAGTACTATTTATAATAGCCAAGACATGAGCGCAACCTAAATGTCCATCAATAGGACATTTGATGGATACGGAATGGATATTACCACATATTCTTTATCATTCACACAATGGAATATACCAGAATGGAATATTACTCAGCCATAGAAAGAATTAAATAATACCATATGCAGCAACGTGGATGGACCTAAAGATTATCCTACTAAGCAAAACGAGCCAGACAAATGTCATATGCGTCACTTATGTGTGAAATCTAAAGATAACAATGGACTTATTACAAAACAGAAACAGGCTCACAGATGCAGAAAACAAACTTATGACCACCACAGGGGAAAACGGGGAGGGGATGAATTAGGAAGATGAGATGGACACGTGTACCCCATTATACACAAAACATAACCAACAAGGACCTACTGTACAGCCCAGGGAACTATACTCAATATTTTGTGATAACCTATAAGGGAAAAACATGTATATGATATATATATATGTATGTATGACTTATACTGTCCTGTACACCTAGAGTTCAGTTCAGTTCACTCACTCAGTCATGTCCGACTCTTTTTGACCCATGGACTGTAGGACATCAGGCTTCCCTGTCTATCACTAACTCCTGGAGGTTATACAAACTCATGTCCATCGAGTCGGTGAAATGGCCCTCCAGCCATTTCATCCTCTGTTGTCCCCTTCTCTTCCCACCTTCAATCTTTCCCAGCATCAGGGTCTTTTCCAGTGAGTCAGTTCTTCGCATCAGGTGGCTAAAGGATTGGAGCTTCAGCTTCAGCATCAGTCCTTCCAATGAATATTCAGGACTGATTTCCTTTAGGATTGACAGGTTTGATCTTGCAGTCCAAGGGACTCTCAAGAGTCTTCTCCAACACCACAGTTCAAAAGCATCGATTCTTCGGTGCTCAGCTTTCTTTATAGTCCAACTCTCACATTCATACATGACTACTGGAAAAACCACAGCCTTGACTAGACAGACCTTTGTCTGTAAAGTAATGTCTCTGCTTTTTAATGTGCTGTCTAGGTTAGTCACGGCTTTTCTTCCAAGGAGCAAGTGCCTTTTAATTTCATGGCTGCAGTCACAATCTGCAGTGATTTTGGAGCCCCCAAAAATAGTCTGCCACTGTTTCCGCTATATCTCCATCTATTTGCCATGAAGTGATGGGACCAGATGCCATCATCTTAGTTTTCTGAATGTTGAGCTTTAAGCCAACTTTTTCACTCTCCTCTTTCACTTTCATCAAGAGGCTCTTTAGTTCTTCTTTACTTTCTGCCATAAGGGTGGTGTCATCTGCATATCTGAGGTTTTTTATTGATATTTCTCTCAGCAATCTTGATTCCAGCTTGTGCTTCATCCAGTCTGGCATTTTGCATGAAGTACTCCGCATGTAACTTAAATAAGCAGGGTGACAATATACAGCCTAGACATACTCCTTTCCCAATTTGGAACCAGTCTGTTGTTCCATGTCCAGTTCTAACTGTTGCTTCTTGACCTGCATACAGATTTCTCAGGAGGCAGGTAAGGTGATCTGGTATTCCCATCTCTTTAAGAATTTTCCACAGTTTGTTGTGATCCACACAGTCAAAGGCTTTGGCACAGTCAATAAAACAGAAGTAGATATTTTTCTGGAACTCTCTTGCTTTTTCTAACAACCAGCAGATGTTGGCAATTTGATCTCTGGTTCCTCTGCCTTCTCTAAATCCAGCTTGAACATCTGGAAGTTCAGGGTTCACATACTATTGAAGCCTGGCTTGGAGGATTTTGAGCATTCCTTTGCTAGTGTGTGAGATGAGTGCAATTGTGCGGTAGTTTGAGCATTCTTTGGCATTGCCTTTCTTTGGAATTGGAATGAAAACTGACCTTTTCCAGTCCTGGGGACACTGCTGAGTTTTCCAAATTTGCTGGCATACTGAATGCAGCACTTGAACAGCATCATCTTTTAAGTTTTGAAATAGCTCGACTGGAATTCCATCACCTCCACTAGCTTTGTTCATAGTGATGCTTCCTAAGGCCCACTTGACTTCACATTCCAGGATGTCTGGCTCTAGGTGAGTGAGCACACCACGTGGTTATCTGGGCCGTGAAGATCTTTTTTTGTATAGTTCTTCTGTGTATTCTTGTCACCTCTTCTTAATATCTTCTGTTTCTGTTAGGTCCATATTGTTTCTGTCCTTTATTGAGCCCATCTTTGCATGAATGTTCCCTTGGTATCTCTAATTTTCTTGAAGAGATCTCTAGTCTTTCCCATTCTGTTGTTTTCCTCTATTTCTTTGTACTGATCACTGAGGAAGGCTTTCTTATCTCCTCTTGCTATTCATTGGAACTCTGCATTCAAATGGGTGTTTCTTTCCTTTTCTCCTTTGCCTTTAGTTTCTCTTCTTTTCTCAGCTATTTTTAAGGCCTCCCCAGACAACTATTTTGCCTTTTTGCATTTCTTTTTCTTGGGGATGGTCTTGATCAATGTCACAAACCTCCTGTACAATGTCATGAACCTCTGTCCATAGTTCTTCAGGCACTCTGTCTATCAGATCTAATCCCTTGAATCCATTTCTCACTTCCACTGTATAATCATAAGGGATTTGACTTAGGTTATGCCCGAATGGTCTAGTGGTTTTCTCTACTTTCTTCAATTTAAGTCTGAATTTGGCAATAAGGAGTTTGTATCTGAGCCAAAGTCAGCTCCCAATCTTGTTTTTGCTGACTGTATAGAGCTTCTCCATCTTTGGCTGCAAAGAATATAATCAATCTGATTTCGGTGTTGACCATCTGGTGATGTCCATGTACACCTGGAACTAACACAATATTGTAATTCAACTATACTGCAATTAAATAAAATGTTAAAAATTAAGTTTTACAGTGAGAACCATGAGCTGATTCCATAAGTTTCCGATAACTACCAGCGATATTATCCTTGTTCTGTTCACTGTCTTTATGCACGTATGGGTCTCCCTGGTGGCTCAGACAGTGACGAATATGCCTGCAATGCAGGAGACCCGGGTTTGACCCCTGGGCTGGGAAGATCCTCTGGACAAGGGAATGGCTATCCACTTCAGTATTCTTGCCTGGAGAATTCTATGGATAGAGGATCTGACATAGCATACAGGAAACTGGTATTTATTGAAGTGTTATAAAGATATTTCATATCATTTAAAAATAGAAGTAGCCCACTAGGGTATAGAAGAATAGGACATGGTCAGACAGGGCTTGTGTTCGGGCTCTGCCACGCAGCAGCGGTGAGGCAAAGCGCTCACTCACCGGGGTCCTTGAGTATAGGGGGGGCTGTGAAGGAAAGGGGAAGGGAAGTCACTCAGTCATGCCCGACTCTTTGTGACCCCATGGACAGTTCCTGCACCAGGCTCCTCCGTCCATGGGATTTTCTAGGCAAGAGTACTGGAGTGGGTTGCCGTCTCCTTCTCCGGGGGATCTTCCCTACCCAGGGACTGAACCCAGGTCTCCCGCATTGCAGACAAACGCTTTACCATCTGAGCCACCGGGGAAGTCCTAGCGGGGGCTATGGTGAGGTTTGAATAAGACACTGCGTGGAGTCTTAGGTACGGGTGGGGCCACGGCAGGGCTTCTGTGTGGCCCCATTTCCATTTCTCTTCCTCTAACAGTATCAAAAGAACAAACATTTGTAGAACTTACACAATATGTAAAGGGCTTTCAAATAAAGAAGCAATTGAGGTACCTCCCCGGTGGTCCAGTGGTTAAGACTTTGCCTTCCGACACAGGGTTTGCAGATCTGCGATCCCTGGTCGAGGAGCTAAGATCCCGCATGCCTAATGCCTTGCGGCCAAGAACCCAAAACATAAAACAGAAGCAAAATTGTAAGAAATTTAATAAAGACTTTAAAGAAGATTTAATTAAAAAAAGAAGTAATTGATCTAGTTGTACGTATTAAGTAATCCTGTTTGGATCAAAATATATTAGACATTCAACTGAATGAACTTTCTAGGGATTTAGAAGCAATGGAGACAAAGCCTTTCTAGTGCCCAACATTATCACCTCAGGCAAGTTCTGATTCTGTCTCTTTCTGGTTGTGCTACCCAGACCAAGCCACGTAATTTCTCAGTTTCCCAGTCTTTGAAATGTGGATAAGTCTGCTTCTAAGGTCTGTGTACATCAGGTAAGGTAACTGCCTCAGGCAATATTGATATTTCTATTTAGATGACACCAATCAAAACATGAGAACTTCTTTAGTGTGGGTTTTCTCTCACTGCTCAGGAGTCTTTCTTATTTTGTGAAAATAGAAGGATTATTTCATTCTTCCCTAAGTATTTGGTTATAAATAAATGGCTATAAGTGTCACATTGGGAAATTCTTTTTTCTTTTTCATAACTTTGGAGCATGTGGTCCCTAAATTTTATTAATTCCATTACTCTTCTTTATTATTTATTTCAAGAACATTTTGACTTATCCTAAGTATCATTCAAGAAAATTTCTAAATATGGTCGATTAGGTCCTAAATACTGGAAATATTTTTCTCCCTTCTGTTATTATTTTTCATATTTTTCACTTAACTATCTTATCGCCATAGAACTTGGACTTAAAAGCTGATCTGCCATGTGCTACATGCACATAAATAGTCGTGTAGGACACCTTGTTTGTGCTAAAATGAGAGAACAGATGTGAAAGCATTTTGGAAATTGAAAAGCAAGCTCTGTACACATTACGGTATTATTATACAAATGTGAATGCGACATTTATCTATTAGGGGTGTGGAAATAGGGAAGCCTTTCAGAACTTCTGAGCTAATGAATCCAGTGTTTCCAGCATGATAGGAAACCCATTGTTTAACATGCTGACACCACTACATTTCATGGTTTCAAAAATCTTAATAGTACTGAACTTGATTTGTTTCTCCCATATTTATGTAAGATAATTTGATGCTACAACATTGCTTATGTCAGAACAAAAGCAAACAATAGCCATGCTATTTAAAATTCTCTGGATTCCAAGAAAGGTATTTTAAACGGTTTCAATTGAAAATAAGTAACTAAACACTGTGTTAGCTTTTGAAAAATATATGCTAACAAATTTAACACGTAGAATGGACATTAAATTTACCTCAATTTAATCTTAAGCAAGAGTTTACTAAGTTAAAGCACTTCCACACATCTGCTGGGCAAACCTTAAGAAAGTTAGGTTCCTATAAATTACTGAAGCCACTAAGAGCTTCAGGTTCCTGGCCTATGGCTAGAATTCCAAATCACTCTGCTGGGGGCTCAGCTAAACCTGAAGCAGTAGAGGGGCCTCTGTGAACAAGGATTTGTCCTGGTGGTTTTCTCTTACCTGAATTTTCCTTTCTGTTAGGAAGTAAGAAAGCCTGAAGGTGGACTTCTACCTTTTAGTGGGAAACAAGACTGGCGAGGCATGCATTAACCAACCTCCAGTAAGCCCCTCAGGAGAAATCCATTGGGAAAGGACTTCAGGGACTGAGCTCCCAGCAGGAAGCAGGTGTAACCAGCTGCTTTGGTACGGGAATTTTAATTGCTAATTCAAGTCTTTAGGAAGAAGAGTTGAATTCAAGTTTACACTGGCTAAGGGCATAACTTTGGGGAAGACTTGGTCTAGAGAGAGTATGATAGATTATATATTTAAAAGAAAAAGCAAATGGATTTCAAAAATTATTATAGCAAACAACCAGAAACAGAAAAATAGGAAAAAACATGAGCTGAGTGGCTGAGTGGTGGAACGGTCACATAAATAAAACCATTCAACAACAAAATTACCAAGTATTTCATATTTTGACAGGTTAAAGCTTTGAAATGGTGCTATTTTTAAACGGTATCCATTCATTTCTCCACGATTTCTAGCATTTCTAGACTGGGAAAGAGTCTCAAGACAAATAAAAAACGGCAATTAACACAACATAAAGAGTTGAGATCCCCAAATCTCTTCTCCTTATTGATCAGATTCCTGTAGTGCCATCTCCTATTTACTCTGCAGCAAAAGCGCTATATTGAGCAGTGGGATTTTAGAAAGCTTCTAATAAGCTCCTGGCTGCTGATGGAGGCCCGGGTCTCCATCAATCATTTGAACGCTGGGAACAGCACTAGGGTGGGGTGGGGAGGGAGGGAAATGAGCACGTACACACAGACCCTCTCCAGCTCACATCGCATCCGCTGCTTACCTCACTTCTCTTTCTGCATTTGTGCCTTTCTCACCTGGCCAGATAAAAGTTCATTCAATTTTCTCAAGGGCAAGACAATTCCTGAAAGGGATGCATTCTGATTGGAATGACAAGAAAAAGATCTCGACTCTTCAAAAAGGTAATACTTCCCCTAGCTTATGAATCTCAGAAAGACCATAAGGGAGCAATTGCTAGATTACCTCTGAGGGTTCACGCTCAGGCAGAAGAGTAATTAATTTCCTCTTTGAAAAAAAAACTGCACTATGTGGAGAAATTTCATAAATTGCATGAGCAGTTCAGACAGGTGATTCTGTTGCTGAATTTGGCACGGTCAATAATGGCTAATTCTTGTTACTGAATGATCCTGCCTTATCCAGGGTAGGGAAGGGTGCAGGAAAGATCCAGTTTGTATTCATACATAAAGACTACAGGGTTCAAGGTTAAAGCAAATGTCTCTGCTGTCATTAGAGAAATTCACCCACGTATGTGGTCGACAAATACTAACAAATAGAAAATATATGAACATTTTTGGGGAAAACAGATTTTAGATTTGTTATTTTAAAAAAAAATCAGTGAAAACAGTAATAAGGATTAAAAGACAATACTGAATAAGAGAGAGAGGGAAGATCATTCTTTTCTTGTCTTTGCACCTCCCTGCAATAAAAGATTCTCCATAATCCCAGCACTGCTATTCTCTGCACAAAGAACCCTGAAACCAATTCAATACTGAGCAAGCTGAAAGGAGACACAATATCTCAGACCCCTTCTCTCCAGGGCATTTGTACGCAGAATAGCCACGGTTTCCAGAACATTCTTTTCACATTTCTCTTTCATGAGCGGCAGCACTGAATGTTTACCAAAGGCTTTAAAAAAACACAATCTCACCAAACAGAAGAGAAAAATATTTAACAACCAAGGCAAAGCAATTACAGTCAAATTTTCACCTCAAGATTCTCATCTTAGGTGTGGGAGGCAGAGAGAAGTCTCTTAACACATCAGTCTGAACCTAGAATGAGGATGAAAAGAGTTGATTCTGCCAATAGTTGTCAACAGATCCACAGCTTTGAATCTCGGGGTGAAACTGCAGAGCAAGCTGCCATCAGAAAGTGCTTTAGCGACAGTACCACTATTTGGTTATGGCTGACTTGAATTTTTGAGCAGTGACCTGGGGACAGGACAGACCCAGACATCCACACCCGAAATCTGAACAGGACAGATCTCTCTCTTCAGGTATCTGTGTCAGGCAGCAGCATCATTTTCAGCTACTCAAGGTGACAATATGAGATGGCTGCAACTAGTCCCCATTGTACAAGTCTATACAAATGTGTAAATCTGGCAGGAAATTAACAGCATTACTTGGAGTTAGCCCTACTCCTCCCCGCCCCCCTGACTTTCACCCTGTCATCCGACCAATTTAATTCTGTAATCTAGACCTTTATGACTTTTCGTTGTGATTTGATTCTTACACAGCATTATTCCCTTTAGAGCAAAGACTTTTCTGGGTGCAAAGAGACCAGACACAATATCTTCAGTCAAGAACTGGATAACAATGATTTGTGTTTACATTCCATTCCCAGAAAGGTCTGTTTCAATCTAGCTCAACTGAGCAGGGAATAAAAGTCATGACATAAAATGGGAAAATTCCAGTTAGGTTGTGTACAATATGCATCCATTGTGAGCGACTGTTCAAAATCGGAATGCATTACTTAATCTTGGAAAAAGGCAAAAACATCACAGAGGCTCTGAACACCTTACCTGGGCCATCTGCCTCTCCAGTTTTGATCGGGGAATATCATCAAAGTAGTTTTCATTTCTTCTCCTCCTTGCATCGCCCTGCATGATAATGTGAGGAACGTCTAGGGAGCCACCAGTGGTGTAAGTGCTTTGGCTAAGTGATGGAGACAACTGAGGAGGAGTGTGATTACCACTGGGTTCCTGAATGGAAATACATCATGAAATAAATACCATGTTCTTGTGGCTGACCTCTGGTTTCAAAATTGTGAAATACTGACAAGACACACCGCGGGAGTGGGGAGTCATTTTTAAATCAACTGTTGAGGAGTCGATGACATTCCACCATTTTATTAATGGCATGATCAACATGTCCCCCCTTAAGGCTTTCAGGTCGAAGGTTTACAGCATAAAGAACCAGGCTCTGTTTTCTAAGCCTCCATCATGGATGATCTCAGCAGAGGCACACATGTGCCAGGCACCCCCACGCTGTCACGCGTATCTGCAAGGGAGGGAACTGTGTCTCCATGGGAACAGAGTGGCCTCATTACGGTAGGTGCCACGACGAGACAGCTAAAATAGCACCTCGTGGGTCTTGATCTTCCCTCAAAGAGCAGCCTGGCCATCAGGCTGGGGAGAGGACACGAGCTGGAGATGGCGTGCCACATGCACAGACTCCAGAGCAATGCATGAGGACAGGCGTTGATGGCAAAGACAACTGGGGGAAACCAGTGGAGAGGTAAGATAAGGGGGGCAGAGAGCTGGGCTCTGGTGTTTGCGAGTAAGAGGAGGACGGGATCGTGCTGGTTCTTCAGCTACTTCTCCCCAAGACATTCCAGACCACCTCTGATGGATTAATAAGGTCCTGCATTTTGTTCTTGGGAACCTCTTTGATTTATTTGCTGTTTACTCAAGTCTCTTCCAGAGAGCCAGAGGGAGAGGTTCAGAAGAGGAAGGAGAGACAGTGGGGGACGTAGCAGGGAATACTCCTCTAAAGGGTCATTTAGGATCGTTGCACTGAGGGTGCCTATATCTTTTTCCTCTTCATGCAGCAAAATGAAGGCAAAACAGTAATCCCTTTCTAGCTCATCCCCCCCAATTTATCTGAGGCTCCTTCTATTGAGGGAGAAAAATAGGTCTTTTTTTTTTTTTTTTAGTCACTACTCCCAAAGCCCTCAACCAGCTTCCAAACAACCCAATATATCCCAATTCTCCTAGTCATCAGTTTTTCTCATGACTCCCTCCGGGAGCCAATTCGCTCGCATTTTCTGAAGTCTTTGTGTATTTTCTTCTCCTTTAAAATTGAATCAGCCTCAAAACCTTAACAGCTCCTCTCCTGCCTGATCATCTCCTACCCTGACAGTAGTTACGCTGTTTGCTGAAGTCCACTGATAAGAAACATTCAGCGGCATTTCATTGCTGGCAGTTACATCTAAGTGCCACTTTTGTGTTCATTTATTATCACTACCCTTTCTGACACTTGCAGAAAAGGAATCAGAAGCAAGCAAGTACAGGGCTCGATAAAGAGAACAGAGCTGGAACTCTCCAACTGGTCATGGAGACCCCGGCTTTATGGTGAATTTTTGAAAAGATCCTATGGGCCTCATAAACACCAGAGACTGCTGGTTACTCCTTCCTGGGACCATTCTCCCTGGAATCTTCTCTCTGTCTCTTTCCTTCTGCTCTTTCTTGCCTTCCTTCCCTTCCACTTTACTTCTCTCTTCCTCCTATGGTTTCTCTCTAGTTTTTATACCCCATAATTCTAAAATATAGCTTAAATAGTTTACTAAAGTCCAGATTCTCTATTCTTAATTTTTGAAGTGGGTAAAAACCGAACAACTCATTTCTTAAAAAACAGAAGACCCGAAGGTTAATTTTAAATCGATCTTTTACTTAACTCTGGTCCTCATCGATTTTCTTTCTGTGGGTTTGAGGAGTCTGACAGAAAATTCATTTCCTCTCTGTGTTGAGGGGAGTGTGGGATGGGGGGCAGCAGAGAGATTCTTTAAAGGTGGTGGCTTTTCAGATGTTTATCTAAATCTCAAAAAGACATATTTAACCAATCGAGAAAAACAAATCTTGTCTTAGAAAATGCTATCAAAGGCAAGAAAGCTTTTTATACAGATAAGGTGAGCTACCTGGAAAACAGCCTGTACTTCGTGACCCACCACTTCAGTCATTCCCATCTTACTGCACAGCACAGTATTTGAGGATACGAGTGGAGGGCAGAAAAAGCACGCGGGGTACTTACCCTGAGGGTGATGGACCGAGGGGGCTTCTGTGGCGGGTCGTCGTGTAGTCTGTCTCCCAGAGATGCCAAGATACGTTTCCTGTGGCCAATCAAATTGATTTTTAAAACCTGAAACGACATATATATTTGGATTAAATACTTCACTTGAGAAAAATGATTTTTACTTGTCCTGTAAGATGCAGGCGGGGAGAGATTTGTGCAAAGTTACTCTGCACCGGGAGAGATGGGGCGTGAGATCCGTGTGTCCGCGCGAGGCCACGGAGACACACGCCACCGGGGCGGCGAGGCCGAGGAGGAGCGGGGCGGGGCTTCCGGCAGCCAGGCTCCCGCGGGTCCAGCTCGCCACCCAGCAGCCACAAGACCTCTCCAAGTGTGAGTCAGGTCTCATACTAGCTTCCTACGGCTCTTAGAGCAAAACCCACGTCCTGACCTGGCGTCCAGGCCCGACGGGGCTGGCTGCTCTTTCTCTCTCTGCTCCCTGCGCTCTCCCCTCGGGCCTTCTCTGTTCCTTGAACAGTCTGGCCTTGGGGTCTCTACCCCTTTTCTCCATTTGCCTGGAGTGCTCCCCCGGCTCCCCGACCCACCGCCTCTCCTGCGGTTTTCAGATGATGCTTTCTTATCCG
Organism: Cervus canadensis; assembly: GCF_019320065.1. NCBI lineage: Eukaryota > Metazoa > Chordata > Mammalia > Artiodactyla > Cervidae > Cervus > Cervus canadensis. The sequence goes on from NC_057406.1 coordinate 47,072,098, forward strand.
TTTAGACGCTGCCTCAGTGTGGCCTCCTCCCAAAGGCCCATCCCACCTCCTCGCTCAAAGAACCGAGCCCTCGGCCGGCATGCTCCACCCCGTGAGCCTCTTCATAGCAGTCTCTAAACAACTTTATTTGCGGGGTTGGAAGCACCCCCCTCCCCGCAAGGTGCTTCCCTGGCGGCTCAGGAAGTGAAGAATCTGCCTGCAATGCAGGAGACCCGGATCTGACCCCTGGGTCAGGACGATCCCCTGGAGAAGGGAACGGCTATCCACTCCAGTATTCTTGCCTGGAGAACTCCCATGGACAGAAGAGCCTGGCGGACCACAGTCCGGTCCACGGGGCTGCAAAGAGTCGGACACGACTGAGCAGCTGACACTGGCACTTCCCCAGGTAACACAGCCCTGCCGGTGTCCGACTGTTTGCGACCCCACGGACTGTAGCTCGCCAGGCTCTTCTGTCCATGCGGATTCTACAGGCAAGAACATTGGAGTGGGTTTCCATGCCCTCCTCCAGGGGATCTTCCCAAGCCAGCGATCGAATCTGCATTGCAGGTAGATTCTTTACCATCTGAGCCACCAGGGAAGCCCAAGAATGCTGGAGTGGGCAGCCTATCCCTTCTCCAGGGGGTCTTCCTGATGCAGAAATCATACCAAGGTCTCCCACATTGCAGGCAGATTCTTTACCAGCTGAGCTACCAGGGAAGCTCTCAAAAAAAACATTCGCCCAGGTAAGTGTCCAGAGAGCAGGTATGTCTTTATCATCATTTCCCCAATAATGTTTGAAATAATGGAAGCTCAATGAACATGGACGAATGAATATTAAGGCAGATGAAAGTAAAAGTAGAAATAGAATCAAGTACTGCTGACCAGGGTCTCCCAGGATGGGACTTTTGAGTCTGACAGCACACTGCAAAGGGCAAAGTGCAAAGAGACGACGCAGGAAACCAAGCCTTGCAGAGAGCCTCGGTCCTCAGCCCTCCCCAGAGCTTTCCACATTGCTTGCTTTCCTTCATCACAGCATTCTTAATGGGAAGGTGTGCTTCTTGATTTACAGCAGAGGAGACTGAGGTTCAGAGTGCTGAAGTAGCCTACCAAAGAGCCAATATATGGTGGCTCTGGGATTTGAATTTGGTTTGCCTGATTCCAAAACTTGTTTTACTCGTAGGCAAACAGCAAAGTTTGGGCATATCTCCAAATACCACTGACTTTTTAAAAACAACAAAATTATAAATTCATTCATAAGAAATATGTTCACCTCTTTCCTACACATATACGGTACTAGGATAGAACAATTCTTGTTGGATAACTAGTTCCAAAAGTATATGACCCATTGTGAAAATGATTTTTTTAAATATTCTCTTTAAATTTCACAGGGTTGAGGGGGGTATTTCTCTGGCACTCATTCTGTGCTACCCTATTTGTCAGTAGCCTATTGGCCTCTCTGCCTAAATTGATTTTGATTTTAAGTTAGCATGATGCTCTATTCCTTTTATTTTAAAATTGAATTTTAAAATATTTAAAATTTTTATTTTATATTGGAATATAGTTGATTTACAATGTTGTGTTAATTTCAAGTGTTCAGCAAAGTGATTCAGTTATACATATATCCATTCTTCTTCAAATTCTTTCCCCATACAGGCTATTACAGAATATTGTATTGAGTTCCCTTGGTAAAGAATCTGCCTGCAATGCAAGAGACCTGGGTTCAATCCCTAGGTTGGGAAGATCCTCTGGAGAAGGGAATGGCTACCCACTCCAGGATTCTGCCCTGGAGAATTCCATGGACTGTATAATCAATGGGGTTGCAAAGAGTCGGACACAACTGAGTGTAAATACTGTGCATATGTTTTACATAATAAGTAAGACTTCCCAGGTGGCGCAGAGGTAAAGAATCTGCCTACCAAAGCAGGAGATGCAGGAGATGTAGGTTTGATCCGTAGGTTGGGAAGCTCCCCAGAGCAGGAAATGGCAACCTGTTCCAGTATTTCTTGTCTGGAAAACTCCACAGACAGAGGGGCCTGGTGGGCTCGTGGGCTACAGTTTATGGGGCTGCAAAAAGTCAGATTCGACTGAGCACACATGAGCACGCGCTTCACAGGAAGTCCTTGTTGGTTATCTAGTTTATACACAGTAGTGTGTGTATGTTAATCCCAACCTCCTAATTTATCCCTCTCCCACTGCATTTCCCCTCTGTTAACCGTAAGTTTGTTCAATTCCTTTTTATATTCACTCTCTGACCCATGTCTGTTGAGGATGAGGATGGTGAGTGTTAATCAAGGTCTGTCTACATGCAACACCTCCCTCTGATTTTATAAACCTTCATCTCCCCCAGACTGATACATCCTCATCTGGGCAGGCTGGTTTCATAAAGCAGCTCTCTTTTCATAAAGCAGTCCCCTTAGTCCATTCTCTCTGTACTGTCTCCTCCCCTATTTCAACTGCTTCAGGTCTGCTGAACAAATTACTCAGAATAATCCAGGTATAGGCGCACTTTGGCACTACATTTAAGCAGGATACCATTTCCTGCTTCTAATGCCCCTTTAAAAATGCCTTTTCTAAGCACTCTTGATTTGTGGCTGGCCGCATAGCTGCAGTAGGAATAACGAGGCACAAAAATATACACTGACTGGAAAACCTCTTAATTCGGTCAGAGCTGATAGTTGAAAGCCTTTTAATTTGGAAGGATGGTTTGAATGATTTCTCCTACATTCCTTATCTTACAGTTGTCCATGCAGAAGCCCATCTGCCATCCTTCTGCCCATTCACGGAAGCTTGTGTTATCTTCCTATATTCATATTAGCCAGCTTGGCATTTCACTACCTGGAGGAACTTAGTAGTTTTTGCAAATCTGGAATTTCACCATATACTCCTTCTTTCAGATGATTTATAAATATGCTAAATAAATGCAGTCCCAGGGCAGATTACTTGCAGACAATACTGTTCATACAATCCAGAGAAATGCCCTTGCATTGTTTCTTATTTTTTAAACATCAAGATCAAAGAAAGCCTCCATTTCTGAAAAATACAACATTAACCTTTTCAAGTGTATTTGCAAGTCTAAAAACCACTACATTTTCTTATTCCCTTTTATTCTTATTCTCAACTACTTGGTTACAACTTCTATTAAATATAAATTTCTCCCACAAAATCCTTTCTGCCTTTCTCTCAGGAGGGAATTGAACCTGATGGTGATGGTGCTATCCCGGACCCCTGAATCCTGCTAAGAAATGTTCTTATAGCAATAAAAACATTCAAAATTATTTTGACAAATAACTGACACTAAATAACAACTGTGGTAAAACTGAGTGGGTGTAACCTCCATTGCTGCTTTTGATTTACTCTCTGACAACTCAATTTGGGGCAAGTTACCTGACTCTTTGTTTCCAGTTTTCTTGCCTATAAAATGAGGAAGTTAATGCCCCATCTCAAGTGCTGTTGGGAAGACAGAGTGAGACTGAGCGGAATCAGCACAGTGCCCTGCACATACAAGATGTAACCTGCACAGGGCGCTCATTTCAGCTAACAGTCTCTAAGGATACATGGAAATCTGACCCGGCAAAACAGGGACTTGGCCATTTTTATAAAGTTAATCATGTCAAACAAACATGGTGATGACTTGCAGGAAGAGATGTGGTTAAGCTCAGAAAAGTCCTCATGGAAGCGACATGCTCTGGTAGGAATGGGTCTGGTTTCTAGCTATTAGTGTAGTACCAGACCTAATCTAAAGGAAAGTACCCTATTCTTCCATCCCACCATTTAATCTCCAATAGGCAGTAAACTGAGGCCCTTATCCACACTGGACTGTTGCTGCCTCCCCCACAGAACTACCCCCAAAAGGGAGACAGACATATAGGCAGCTAGAATGAGCTGGTTAACACAGAATGTGACTTGTGTCAACTACGCCTGGGTAGCGCCCCTTCCTTACTAGAAATGATCACATGTTATAGGAGGTAGTGATGATTACATTTACTGAACATCTGCTATGTTCTAGTTGTGCCAGAAACTGTGCCAAGTGCATTTATATATGTGTAAATATCTCCTTTAATTCTTACAATAACAGTATCATTCCCATTTTAGAGACGCCAAACCTGAGATTTAGAGACACTGTTATTTGTCAAATGTCTCACTGCTAATGGATATCATGGCTGGAATACGCACCTGATTATGAACCTGCTCTTTACCACTCACCACAGGCTCTTCTGGTTGCTACCAACCTCTATAGTGTTTGGCCTTAGTTATACTATTGGTTGGGCTTCCCAGGGGGCTCAGTGGTAAAGAATCCACTTTCCACTGCAGGAGACACAGGAAACGTGGGTTTGATCCTGGGTCAGGAAGATCCCCTGAGTAGGAAATGGCAACCCAGTCCATGGCGAATTCCATGGACTGAGGAGCCTGATGGGCTATAGTCCGTGGGGCTGCAGGGTTGGACATGACTGAGCACACACACATACTACTGGTTACACATTATAATGGTTCTTAAGCTAGTGCTTCTTTTTGTTTCAGTTATTGTGTTCAAAACATTTACACTGGGTCTCAATCATCTGAAAACATTAAAATAATACAGCTTTGATTTTGGACAAGGCTTATAGCAGAGTTAAAGCTTCAGATCAAAACAGCTCAGGCACGTACCTTACAGAATTCCTTGTAAAATGCATATATACCAAAGGACAAGAAGTCCTCACTGACCCAAGATTCAATCCAAGTTGACTAATATTAGAGAGGTAGGGAAGGTAGACATCTGGCTTCAAAACTCCAAAGCTGACAATAAGAAATCCAATTGGCAAGGCAATAACAGAGAGACTACTCTAAAGAAAAACAGTTATTATGGAAAAGTCAAGTCCAAAGGCAGTTGGGTTTGCCTTGAGTGATTGTCATTATAAGTAAAATTGTGCCACCCTAGGCACCATAACTCACAACCAGTCAGCCTGTAAACCTTCAGTTTTCAAAGAGCCAGAGCAATGATTACTGTGTTAGTATAGAATTCTGTATGGATTTCATCACTGCTTGGGTGAAAAGTTAACTGCATGTAAAAGGAAGAAACCCTATTGGAGTAAAAGCTAGACTAATGGTAATATACTGAGCATTTAGTTACTCCAAGATTTTGAGCCAATTCTGCTCAGCTCAAAAAACAATAGTGGGTTTCTGTCACAAATTATTTGGCAGACTCAAAGAGGAAACTCAGAGAAACTGGGTATAAATACTAGATCACCAAACCATTAACTGGATTTCCTGGTGGCAATAAAGAATCCGCCTGCAACGAAGGAGATCCAGGTTAAATCCATGGGTCGGGAAGATCTCCTGGAGAAAGGAATGGCTACCCACTGCAGTATTCTTGCCTGGAGAAGCCCACGGATGGAGGAGTCCGGTGGGTTATGGTCCATGGGGTCACACAGGAGTCAGACACGACTGAGCACACAAGTGAGCATGCAAACTACTGCTGCTGCTGCTAAGTCGCTGCAGTCGTGTCCGACTCTGTGCGACCCCACAGACGGCAGCCCACCAGGCTCCCCCGTCCCTGGGACTCTCCAGGCAAGAACATTGGAGCGGGTTGCCATTTCCTTCTTCAGTGCATGAAAGTGAAAAGTGAAAGTGAAGTCGCTCAGTCGTGTCCGACTCTTCGCGACCCCATGGACTGCAGCCTACCACGCTCCTCTGCCCATGGGATTTTCCAGGCAAGAGTGCTGGAGTGGGGTGCCATTGGCTTCTCCGAAACCATTAACTAAGAATAAATTATTACACACATGAAGATAAGAATGTGGTTCCAGCTGCTGAATTCCAGTAGGTGAAAAGTTAAAGTGAATGCTTGGTTTGGTTTTCATTGTAACTATCATGAGAAATGTGGGTCAAAGGGAAGGAGTGTTGTTGAAACAATGCAGGCCTGTATGTTGGTTCCCATTCATCAGAGCAGTAGCTGCCTCTCGGAATCTTCTCCAATAGCAACCGAAAAGAAAAACTTCAGAAACCACCTGGTACACTCCAGCAATAGGAGAGTAACTGTGCTGAGTGACAATGCTATAATATTATCTCACTGTCATTTACATTTCTGGGTTTAGCTGTGGGAATTCTGCTAGACAATATCATGACATTACCCTCACACTGAATAGCTCACATCAGAATATATGTCATAGCAAATTGGAAGTCAGGGTACCCAGACTTTTTTTTCCTTTGAAAATTTAATGTGATATAAATTAAACATGTTAAGTTTACTGTGATATAAATTAAACATGCTTTTTTCCTTTATCTGCTTTTTAAAAATTAAGCAATGTTTTGATTATAAGGACAATACTGCTTTCCTGTTATAGAGACAGGAAATACAGAGAAACAAATAACAGATTATCCTAGGCTCTTAGTGTTTAGCTATATTTCCTTTCATTTTGTCCCCATAATTATGCTTTGTGGTGGTCATAATGTAAGTACAATTTTCACCTTAATGTTTTTCACTCAATATTAAACCTAAAGAACTTTCCTAAGTATACAACTCTTGGTAGGAATTTAAAGTAACTCCTTATTACCACACTGGGTTTTAGAGAAGTTATGTCATAATTCATTAACTATTCTCCTCGCTGTTGGAAATTTAATTTGTGCTCCTTTTCAGGACAGCAAACATTCCACATGTTTTAAAAAAAATGCTATCATCCTTCAACTTCCATTTTTGTTGCCATGTTTGCATAGACACAATATGAAAAACCCCAAAGAAAGCTGCAGGAATGCATGTGAGTCACGAAGGAGAGTCATGTAGCGACAGTCTGTCTCCACGTTCCACATGAAATCTCAGTCCGTTTTTTGCCTGCTGGACCGCATCCTCCAGGGAAAATCACAAACCCACATAATGTTCCTCAGTGTCACATTTTGCATTTGTTATATTTTGGAGTTCAGATTTAGCTGACAGACATGAAATAACACATGTAGCTGGAATCCTCCGGTGATTACACATACGGCAGTGCTAAGCACGCAGGAGATTCTAGTTTTCACCGTGGGACTGCATCCTTCTTACTTCTGGGTTTTTATTTAGGAAGGGATTTTAATTTTAATTTTATTTAAATAATATTTTGGATGAAACAGTTCTACCCTGCATGTGGAACCCCCATTCCATTTTAGAAAATAGACTATTCCCCCCTTTCCTTTGGAGATGTTTGCCACCTGAGGACAGCAGCTCCCATGCAAGTCTAGAGAGCTCATCTACCTCCGGAGGGACCTCTTCTAAGAAACTCCAAGTGCTCCGAACGCCCAGAATGGAAGCTGAGACAGAAGTTTATCAGCTCTCTTCTCTTCTGCAGAACTAAAATTGCAATGAAATGTGAAAGCTTTTCCCCTTCCCTGGTAATAAATTCTAAACACTTTCCACCTGAGAGCATCAAGGCAAGCGTGTCTGTGTGTCATTCAATTTCAGCTCCCACAATTCCAGAAATCCTTGTTTGAACTTGCATTCATGTTTTGACTGTGACATTTTCTCATTTCTCGGGTTGAAATAATCTGTGTTTGAAACGGTGTGGTGGATGGAAGGACCTCTGGAGGAGACAATCATGAAATTTTTATTCTTGCCTTGCCTCTTCTTCTAGCTAAGTGATCTTCAATGTTTTTGAAGAGTGATATTAAGCAGACAATAATAATCTTATTTGACAAACATTTATGGGATGTCTTTCACATATGATCACCACGTTATGCAATTTGAGAGCGACAAAAAAGACAATGACTCAGTCCTCCAGGGCTCTCAACCCAGTAGATGGAAAATACTTTTTAAAACATGGGTATGTATATATTCCTGCATATTACCCACATATCCATCCATCCACCCACCCACCTACCCATCATCAATCCACCCAAATATATATGTTTACATAGGACTTCCCTGCAGCTCAGACAGTAAAGAATCTGCCTGCAATGCAGGAGACCCAGGTTCAATCCCTGGGTTGGGAAGATCTTCTGGAGGAGAAGAAAGGAACAGTCATATCCTATTTCTTTCCCTTTCTACTCTCAATAGTTTTCTATCCCTTCAGAGTTTTAGCACCAAATTCTCTCACATAGTCTTGCCAAGGGTGATGTATAGCTCCCTCATCTTCCACCATCTGTAGCTCCTTCCCTATACCTCTAACACTTCAACTAAAAAAATAAAAATCTATGACTAGATTTTACAATTTTTCTTTCCTTCTGCTATTATTTTTTTTATAGTAAATGCTATTAAATAATCAGCAAATAACAGTTTGTATGACAGATGCCATCAAAATACAACTGTGTTGGAAACTGGAGACAATGCAAAGAAATGGAAAGATACCCTGTGTTCATGAATTGGGAGAATTAATATTGTTAAAATGTCCATACTACTCAAAGCAACCTACAGATTCAATGCAACCTCTATCAAAACACCATGACCTTTTTTTTTTTTTTTAAATAGGACTAGAACACATAATCCTAAAATTTGTATGGGCCACAAAAAATCCTGAAGAGCCAAAGCAAACTTAAGAAAAAAGAATGAAGTTGGAAGTATCAAACATCCTGACTTCAGACTACACTACAAAGCTGCAGTAATCAAAACACTGTGGTATGGCATGAAAAAAGACACATAAATCAATGCAATAGAACAGAGCCCCCAAATTAACCTGTGCACATATGGTCAATTAATCTACTACAAAAGAGGCAACAATATACAATGAGGAAATGACAGTCTCTTTGACAAGTGGTGTTGGGAAAACTAGATAGCTACTTGTAAAAGATTGAAATTAGAATATTTTATACCATACACAGAAATAAATTCAAAATGGATTTATTTTGTAAAAAGATCTAAATGTAAGTTCTGAAACCACAAAACTCCTAGAAGAAAATCCAGGCAGTATACTTTTTGACATAAAGTGAAAGTGAAGTTGCTCAGTCATGTCCAACTCTTAGCGACCTCATGGACTGCAGCCTACCAGGCTCCTCTGTCCGTGGGATTTTCCAGGCAGAGTACTGCAGTGGGGTGCCATTGCCTTCTCCGTGTTCTAGTCTTAAGTAAGTAAGTAAGTAAGTAAGTAAAGTCGTTCAGTTGTGTCCGACTCTTTGCGACCCCATGGACTGTAGCCTACCAGGCTCCTCCCATGGGATTTTCCAGGCAAGAGTATTGGAGTGGGTTGCCATTTTTTACGTAAGTCTTAGCAATATTTTTTTGAATCTATTTCCTTGGGCAAGGGAAATAAAAGCAAAAATAAACAAGTGGAACCTAATCTAACCTAAATGTTTTTGCACAGTTAAGGAAACAATCAAGAAAACAAAAAGGCAACCTCCTGAATGGGAGAAGACATTTGCAAATAATATGTCTGATAGGGTGCTAATATTCAAAATATATAAAAAACTCATACAACTCAATATCAAAACATCAAACAACTTGATTTAAAAAATGGGCAAAGAACCTGAATAGACATTTCCTCAAAGAAGACGTGCAACTGGCCTACAGGCATATGAAAAGATGTTCAACATCACTAATCATCAGGGAAATGCAAATCAAACCACAATGAAATATCACCTCACACTTGTCAAAGTGGTTATTGTATAAAAGAAATAACAGGTGTTGGTGAGGATGTGGAGAGAATAAATCCTAGGACACTGTTGGTAGGAATGTAAACTGATGCAGCCACTATGGAAAACAGTATGGAGGTTCTTCAAAAAATTAAAGACAGAACTACCATATGATCCAGCAATTCCACTCCTGGGTATATATCTGAGAAAAATGGAAACACTAATTTGACAAGATATATGACTCCAATGTTTGTAGCAGCATTATTTACAACAACCAAGATATGGAAGTAACTTAAGTGCTCATAAACAGATAAATGGATAAAGAAGGTAACATGTGGTATATACATACAATGGAACATTACTCAGCGAAAAAAAGAACAAAAATTTGACAGAAACGATATGAATGAATCTGGAAGCTATTATGGTTAGTGAAATAAGCTAGGCAGACAAAGACAAATATTGTGTATTTTCACCTATATGTGGAGTCTTAAGAATAAAACAAACAAATGAATATAACAAAACAGAAACAGACTCACAGATACAGAGAACAAACTAGGGGTTACCAAAGGGAGAGAAGTGGGAGGGGGTGCAGCAAGACAGGCAAAGGGGAATAAGAGGTACGAACTACCAGCTATAAAATAAATAAGTTACAAGGATGTAATGTACAGCACAGGGAATACAGCCAGTATTTTATAATGACTTTATATGGAGAATGGGCTTCCCTGATAGCTCAGTTGGTAAAGAATCCGCCTGCAACCAGAGACCTCAGTTTGATTCCTGAGTCAGGAAGATCTGCGGGAGAAGGGATAGGCTACCCACTCCAGTATTCTTGGGCTTCCCTTGTGGCCCAACTGGTAAAGAATCTACCTGCAATACGAGAGACCTGGGTTCGATCTCTGGGTTGGGAAGAGCCCCTGGAGAAGGGAAAGGCTACCCACTCCAGTATTCTGGCCTGAAGAATTCCATGGGCTGTATAGTCCATGGGGTGGCAATGAGTCGGACATGACTGAGGGACTTTCACTTTCACTATATAGAGCATAATCCACAAACTTATCAAAGTTGTATGCTTGAAACTAATGTTATACTGTAAGTCAACTATACTTAAAAAACAAAACCAAACCCAAAACACAACTGTTAACCTATGTCAAGGAAAAGAGGTTCTAAGGTACAGAGAGAGAAAAGGACAGTGAGAAAGAGGAGTGTGACAGGGAGGTGAAGCTGGGTGGGGGGTGGAAAATGTGTGTTTTCTGAATGGAGTCTGTCTCAATAAACAGGAAATACTAATTATGAGGAAGTGAGATAATCTCTGCATAGAAAGAGAGACCTTAATGGTATAATTGCCTCTGAGTGTTTTAAGGGTTCTGGAGATAGAAAGCCTTCTTTTGTAATCAATGAGAATCTTAGGTTTATTTGTAAAGCTCTCTGAATTACCTCTTGATGAAAGTACTAATTTTCTGATTATATTTTCACATAAACATTGCTCCAGGAGATTTTTTAAAAAATGCAAACCAACCAACCAACCAACCAATCAACTCCTAACTAATTTCCTTGTAAGTTACTTGTGAGTACAGCTTACTGCAAATTGTGTTTTCATAGAAGAGATTTTGTTTGCATTGCTCAATAACCCATTTGTTGAGACTACTGAAGGAAAAATCTGTTATAAAAGAAAATGGGAACTATGTGCTATATCCCACATCTGACATTATTCTTACAGATGTGATGATGGGCTAATAGCGTTTGAAAATTTCAAATCTCTTTGGATATTATTAATGCCTAAAAATGCTCTGCATCTTAAAAAGTATAGAGGCCACACTTTCACTTATATTTTGTTAACCATGCCGGACATTTATTTTTTTTAATATTTTATTCATTTTGGCTGTGCTGGGTCTTCACTGCTGTGCAGGCTTTCTCTAGCTGTGGAGAGCAGAGTCTGTTCTCCGGCTGCAACGTGCGGGCCTCTCATCGCACTGGCTTCTCCTACTGAGCAGCGCAGCCTCTAGGGCGGGCAGCGATTCAGTAGCTGCAGCTCTCGGCCTCAGTAGTTATGGTTTCCGGGTTCTAGAGCACAGAATCAGCAGCTGGGCTTCGTTGCTCCAAGTCATGGGATCGAATGGCATTCGATCGGGGATCGAACCCGTGTCTCCAGCATTGGCAGGTGGATTCTTTACCACTGAGCTACCAGGAAAGCCCTGGATATTGACGGTTACTAAAAGAACTTTTCAACTGATTTTATTTCGGTTTTTGAGATCATAAAACTTACTGTCTATTATATTGTATGCCCAGTGTGCTCATTATTGTAAATGAAATTACATTTAACAAAATTCATTATTAATACATGTCCATTTGCTATAAATTAAACTGAGATATTTAAAATATATGGTTATATACCTATCTGAAAAGAAGCTTTAAGACAAGTTGAATTTCAAGAGACAATCTCAGGTGAGGTCCTGATTATTCAATTTTTGGATTATACATGGTCTCCTTTTCTTCTCACTTACTGCCTCCTTCTTGCTGTGAAGCTACTTTAATGACATGTAACACCCTCCATCAGAGGTTAGAAGAGTGAAAGAGGCAATGAATTCAAACCAGTCAATTCTGTTTCTCGTCAGCTGCTCTGATAAAAGAATTGGGTGTGGGAGGAGGCAAAAATCTATCTAAAACTAGCTAAAATTAAGGTGTAAAAAATGCTTGCATGGATTTTACTTAGCCTAGCTAGCTATTACTGCACTTTAGAATTGGGGGTTCACTATATTCACCCCCTGTACAGAAGGAAAAAGGATGTTAAAGATTAAAAAAAAAAGGTATTTCTAAGGAAAGCAGATCTTATTGTTAGTCCCATGGACAGAATCAAGATGAGAAAGCAGGATGGCAATGAGAGAAAGATTTTTTATAATACTTTTTGTTCATTGTTTCTTCCAACCCTCATTGGCTATCTCCTTATCATCTTTATCAGCTGAAGAATCACATAACAGAATAAAATTGGGATCACTATATGCCCCTAGAATGGCTACAACAAAAAAGACTACCTGTTTATAGCACAGGGGGCTCAGTTCAGCGCTCTGCGATGGCTGACCTGGATGGGTGGGATGGGGTGGTGGTAGGGGGAGGGCCAAGAGGGAGGGGATATATGTGTACATATAGCTGGTTCATTTCTCTGTACTGCAGAAACTAACACAATATTGTAAAGCAATTATATTCCAATAAAAAAAAAATAAAAAAGACGGACAGTACCAAGTGGTGGTGAGGATGTGGAGACACTAGAACTTCACATTGCTGGCGGCAATGGTATAGTGAAATGGTATATGTAAGTGTGGGACAACTGCCAATATCTCATATTATGACTCAGTTTCTTATCATACAACCCATCAAGTACACGCCAAGGTAGTGACTCGAGAGAAATGGAAACGTCCAAAGATTTGAAAATGAATGTTTAGCCAGCATTATTCATAACAGCTAAAACCCAGAAGCAATCCAAATGTCTTATCTAATGGCAAATGGATGAGTCAAAGCTAGTATAATATATTCATGCAATGGAATACTAGTCAGAAATAAAAAAGAACAGGTTAGAGATACAAGCTGCAGCATGGATGAGTGTCAAAAACAATATGCTAAGTGAGAGAAGCCAGACACAGAAGATTGCATGTTGTATGATTCATTTTTTTAAATTAGAGGATAATTACTTTACAATATTGCGATGGCTTCTGCTATACATCAACATGAACTCCCACTGGCTATTTATTTTACATATGGTAATGTGTATGTTTCCATGCTATTGTATGATTCAGTTTTTGATTGTCTCTAGAAAAGATAAAACTGGATCAGGAGAAAGCAGATCAGTGGTTGCCTACGGTGGGAATGGGATTGACTGCAATGGCTGGGAGAGAATTTTTTAAACTGACAGAAATATTCTAAAATCGAATAGTACTGATGAGTGAACAACTGTATAAATTTACTAAAATTCACTGAACTGTATATTTAAAATGGGTAATTTTTATGATCCATAATTACACAACAATAAAGCTGTTTGAAAAAAATGAATAACGCTGGGAAGAAGGCCCTCCGTAGTTAGTATTCAGCAGGTGAGTTGTGAGTAAGCTATTCCTGAAGGCTGCAATTCAGGCTGCTCCAGAGAGCAACCACTGCCTCCAGGAACGCGTCATTTTCCACCTGGACTAAAGGATAAGCAACATGGGAACTGCAGGGTATCCAGGACCTTTCAAGGGTCCAGAGCGCTGGGTACAGAGCGCTGTTCAGCCACAAACTAGTGAGTGAGCAGGACGCTCTGCGTTACCTGTGTGCCGGAAATCAGGACCTATGGCTTCCAATGTCTACTTTAAGAGTCTTGCTTAATCCTCTGAAGCCAAGACACTGGTACAAATGGCTATGCTTTTTTATTTTTTTGGCAGCACCAGGTCTTAGCAGCATTCAGAATCTTTTAGTTGTGGCATGAAGGATCCAGTTCCCTGACCAGGGATTGAACCCAGGCCCCCTGCATTGGGAGTGCAGAGTCTTAGCCCCTGGATTTCCAGGGAACTTTTTAAATGGTTGCAGCAAATGGTTTGTGAATGTTTGAAAACAGTGCAGTGCTCACTAGGAGCCAACATGGGTCCTGTAGAGGTAGCAAGTGTGTGCATGGGTTCTGTAGGGATAGCAAGTCTGATAATGAGATGCCCCCAAGCACCAGGAATAAGGTTGCATTCTAAGCACTTAATCACACCGTCAGAATGAACGGAGACAGAATGACTTTCGGCCCAGAAAGAGCCTATGGAAAAGACTGGCAATTTGACTATTTTGTTGAATCTGTGATACTGAAACCCAATTGAACAAAGAAGGCATGTGTCAGGGTGGGTGGGCATGTAAGCAAGGGTGGAGGGCAGATTTCAAGCAGCAAAACAGTGGATAAAAACACAATTAGAGCGCCTAGCCTTGGCAGTACTGTTGGGACAGAGAGCTTGACTGGAGAAAGGAAGCCCCTTGATCACTTGGGAGATATTTTCTGCCACTGGGCAGAGACTATTTCAGGTTTCCCAGGTGGTGTGAGTGGTAAAGAACCCATCTGTCAACACAGAAGACTCAAGAGTCTCAGGTTCAATCCCTGGGTCAGGAAGATCTCCTGAAACAGGACATGGCAACCTCCTCCAGTATTCTTGCCTGTAGAATTCCATGGACAGAGGAGCCTGGTGGGCTATGGTCAGACATGACTAATGGGACTTAGCATGCACTCAAGAGACTACTTCATCAGGTTTTGTATTGATCTAAGCCAGATATCCCTCAAAATTCCTCTTCCTCCAATACCATATGCATCAGGAAGCAATCACAGAATCAGTTTTTTTTTTGGTTCCCAGATACCAGGAAAGGAAGTGTGAAAGTTTGGGGGTGGGGAGCCTTTGATCACAGTTAGGGAAGCCTTCCCACAATAAACTAAGAGACTGCAAATCTTGCTGCTATGCTGTTCACCCGTCAACTAAATCAACACCCCAGAAGCACGCGAGATTCTATCAGGAGAACACAGTGACTGAGAGCAGGGCTCGGGTCAGGGTGACTGAGTGTGAGCCGCGATTCTGGCACTTACTATGTACGACTCTGGGTCAATTATTTAGCCTCACTCAGTTTCACCTAACTCATCCAAAATAATGGGAGTTAAAAAAACAGTACTTACCTTTAGTGTCGGCATTAAACGAGATATATGAAAAGCATCTAAGCCCAGTGCCCAGTGCAGAATGATTCTCAGTAAATGGAAATTCATTCAGCGTGTGATTTAGTCCAGTTTTTTAACCAGAAGGGCTGAGCCCAGCCTCTGGAACTTGGTCACGCATCAACATCACGTCACCACTGGAAAGGGCTCACTCAGCAACTGGCCAGGCATCTTTTCTCCGAAACCACACCTGCGCCATCAGCCTCTCTTCAAACTTCAGTGTTCTCATTAAAAATAAGTTCTTGCTGCACTATATTAATTTCCTTTTTTGACAGGGTTATTAGTATGAGGTTGACAGACCAGGAGAATGCCATAGATATACTGTCTTTGATTTCAACAAAGCTCTTGATGAAGTCTTTCATTATCTATAAGATGGTGGGTTCTAGGAGAGAAAAATTTAGTGGATTCCAAGCTGGTTATAAATCTATACCCAAGAGGCTTGATGAGTAATTCTGTCACAGCCTGTAGGGGACCACAGATAGAATGCCATAGACCTCTGCCCCTGGGTTCTGCTCTATTCAATATTGTTATTAATGGCATCCAAGTAAACCTAAGAGGAATGTTTATCAGAATTTTCAATGACAGGTGATAAAGGATACTGAATACAGTAATAGGCCAATGCAAAATTCAAAATTCCCTCAATAGGCTGACAGGCCATGCTGACACCAAAAAAGATGCAATTTAACACAGATAAATGTACTGTCCTACACTAAGGTGCTGAAGGAAATCAACTGTGCAAGTTCAATATGTGGGAAGATATGGTTTTGCCACAGTTCACAGAAATATCTGAATTTTTAGTTGAACAGCAACAAAAAAAGAGGCTTTCATGGAAAGAACACAAGATGACAGGTCAGAAGAAGGAAGGAATATACATATAACATCAATCAGCTCGTTTACCTTACCATCGCGGTCTTCTCTATTTTAGAAATGAATAGGCTGGGGCTCAGGGATTTTAGGAACTTGCCAAAGTAGGTGACAAAGACAGGAGCTGACTTCCAAAATTCACGCTCTTTATATTTGTTATCTCCTGCTGCCATTTCTTTCTCAGAGGTGCTGAGAGGCCCAAGGAGGATGGTTTTAATAGTAGCACCTAGCATGGTGCCCGACCCACATCTTCTGCTTGGAAGTTCTTGGTCTTTCCCCAGAGACTCATTTAGCTGTAAGGCTATGTGCTAATTTAAAAGACTGGTATTTTATTTATCATGGATCCCAGGTGGTACAGTGATAAAGAATGCGCCTGCCAATGCAGGAGACTTAGCAGATTCAGGTTCAGTCCCTGGGTCAGGAAGATCCCCTGGAGGAGGAAATGACAACTCACTCCAGTATTTTTGCCTGGATAATTCCATGGACAGAGGAGCTTGGGGGGAACTACAGCCCATGGGGTAGAAAAAAGTCAGATACAACTGTGAATGCACGTGGTCACAGTCAGTTATTTATTACAATATGATCCTTACAGTTTATTCTAAGTCTTTTTAAGTTTATCCATTAATTTTAACTACCACAGAAATGACTGTTAATATTTCTTATATTCTTTTTACTCTCTCACCATTATTCCAAAACCCTTCTTCACGCCAGAAGGGGAAGCCCTGGCCAGGAAAAGGTAGAGGGAACTTTGAGGGCATTCTGAAGTCTGTCTGTCAGTAATGATTCCTAGATAGTAAAAACTTTTTTCTTAAATTAAGGTAGCTTTCAAGGGCTGCATGAGAGGTTCCATGTTGCATATTTACATGATAAAACTTCAATTACCTTTAGGTAATGAGGTGATGTGTTAAGTAACCTTAGAATAATGATATGCATATAGCATACAAAATTTTCACTTAGTGTATCAACTCACTGGAAAAGACTCTGATGCTGGGAAAAAGACTGAAGGCAAAAGGAGAAGAGGATGGCAGAGGATGAGATGGTCAGATTGCATCACAGATTCAACAGACATGAATTCAAGCAAATTCCAGGAGACAGTGAAGGAGAGGGAAGCCTGGCATGCTGCAGTCCAGTGGGCTGCAAAGAGTTGGACACGACTTAGCGTCTGAACAGCAACAGCAATGGCTAAATGACACCTTTTTCCTGCTGCTGCTGGAGTCTTCACTGGATTTTTTATCTAAATATATATATCTTATATATTTATACATAATATGTCATATATTACATAATGTTTGGCATTCTTCCTAAACATATATTTAGTGATATACATGTAAATATGAAATAGAAAAATATACAAGAATTCCAAATGTTATATGATATATAAAACATATTCTTCCTAAACATATATCATCTTTATAGAAAATATATGTAAATATTTATGAATAATTCTAAATATTATATATGATAGATATACATAATATAAAATAATCTCTCTATATCTAATATATAGACAGAAACAAATTTTGCTCCTCCCCTGCCTAAGTACAGTTAATTGATGGTCCTTAATTCTTTCCTGAATATTTGGAACGTCACACAGCATTACGCTGTGTGAAGACCATCTGTTCCTGGGCCACAGTCCTGCCTCAGAAGGTGGCTGAGGAATGCACACTGGCCCTTGCAGCATCTCAGGTTTTGCTCCTTTTAATAAACACCTAGGAGCAGTTGTCACTGTTGCTTGCACCAAAAGCAAGGGCTGACAACATCAGCTATCTAAAACTTTCAGCTAATGGAGGGTTCACTGTAAAATAATAATAATAATAATTCTTTGAGGGAGAGGGGTGAGCTCCTTTTAACGTTCTCTCCTTTCTCTTTGCTGTGGCCCGCCGTGATTCACAAAGCTGGGAATGAGAGTCTAAGAAAGATGGAGTCACGAGCTGTCCATGGTGCTGGCCCTCTCCCCCAATCCTGGAGAACAGAAGGATGACCATGGTCAGTGACCAGGTTGCCCTGTGCAGTGAATGAACTGAGCAGCTCTGCTGTAGATGCTCTTATAAAGACATGCAAAGAAGTAATCTTTCAGGGTTAGAGGATTCTTTGGGGCCAGGGCACTTACTCCGCAATAAAATGGGACACATCCTTGAGGCTTTTAAGGCTTATGAGCTGTGCCTTCTTTTAAGAGTGTCCTTCACCTCTTCTCTATATGGTGAATCTCTAATCATCTTTCAATACGTCAAGACCAAGTTCAAATATTTCTTTGTGAAAGATGAAACTTCTACCAACACCCTTTCACCCGTGCCTGCCCCTGTCACACTGCACTACAGCTAGGTGATTGAACGTTTCCTTCTCTAGACCAGAATCCTGAAGGCCAAAAGTCTTATTCTCTTTGTATTCCTCCCATGCAGCTACTAGAAAGTAGCCCCAAACTAAACCAAACCAGATCAAAACAAAGAAATTTCAAAACAAATCACAGCAATAGACTTTTTTTTTTTAGCAATAGACTTCTGAATGACAGTATCAAATTAGTCATGCTCCAAGGAAAAAATATCAACTTAGCACACTGCATGAAAAAATGAAATATATTTACTTTGTATCAGGTCTGTAAGCTTGTTGATCAAATTTATGAGCTCAAGACAAAAAAGCAAAAAGAAGAGCAACGCTTTCTGAAAAGTAGATGCTGAACTATCAAATGGAAAAGTAATATCCCCAGTTGTCAGTATAATTCACTATAATTTACAAGTCTCCAATGAAAACCAAGCAATAAACCATGATTTAGTATGTGGAAGAAAACAAGGTTTAACATGCAATTGTCACTGAACTCATTACCTTCAAATAATGTCATTCACACCATGAGAGATTATTCATTTTTACTTTAAGTTATTTCTAATATTAAGCTGGACAGAAAACAACATATGATGAAAAATTGGTAATTGATTCTTTTGCTGCCCTAGAATGATGATAATATAGGGCATGTCAATAATTAATCAATACAGTGTTATTCACGTAGTGGGCACCTGATAGCCATGAAATGCATAATTAATGATGAAAATGCTACAGCTTTAATATTAAACCTACTGATTACATCAACAGTTTTCTACTCACGCTTAAATTAAAATTTCCTGGTTCAGTCTCTATGGGATTCAAGAAATTTGTGATTTTTGATGAACAATTTAAATGCCAGAGCTTATTTCCAATATATATATAAAATGACTGTTTGCCACAGAAGTATTCTAATCTCAGTTTTAAAAAAGAATTTCCTGATAGTTATTTCAGGCCAAATGCCTCAACTGTTGAAATCTCGTATTTTACTTCCTTGAGACGACAGTGGTTTCCTTTCCCCAGCAATCTTGTTTTTATTTAGGTTTAACTGTTTTCCTCATCAAGGTTCATGAAAAATGATATTTATATCTCTTGAACACGGACAGAATGTGTTGAAGGCTCCCTGCGGGAAAACCACAGGCAAAGGTAAAAATCATTGTGGAGTCTTTAGCTCCTTAACTGCAGTGTCTCTTAGAGAAATGTCGCTTATGAGAGATGCTAATTAAGGAGGCTGGGAGAAAAGAGATGCTACCTTTCCAAACATAACATTTAAAATCCAAGCATTACTAATATAGTGGTTTTTATGAAGCACTTGAATCTTACAGAAGTACGGTTTAGTTTTTGTTTCCTAAAAAAAGGCTGCATTTGGGCAAACCAAAAGCTGAATAATTTAAATCATGAATTTGAAAGAAAAATTTGCATCTTGCTAGGAATTTAAAAAAATGCAACTTTTCAAACACCACCCCCCCTCCATTTTATAATGGTTTACATGGTTATTTGCAAAATCTCTAGTCACGCAGAAGCTGAAAAAGATGGTTTTAATTTTAAAATAGTAACACTGCACTCATTTATGAGGGTTTTTGCAGGGAGAAAAGGTTTTATAAACTCTTCGTCTCAAAATGAAAGAGCTTAAATTCAAGAATGTTTAAACACAGAATTTGAAGTTATCCCTTGCAATGGCCTCAAGGTTAATATCTTGTCTATATACAAGGTCAAAATAGATGTATGTCTCCAGCTAATTTGGACTGACTGCCAACCAATTTATTAGGAAGCTGGAGGATCTGAACTGATCATTAAGACAACAGAACAAATGGACTTTGTCTGATTGGTTCAGTTTACTTGATGATTACATCATTATGCTTGCAGAAAATTTACTTGACTTCCAAATGAGACAGACAGACAGTCACCCCATGACATACTTAATATTTAGAACCCTATCTTAATTAAATGAAAAAAGTCAGTTTTCAAAAGCACAGTATTAAGCATATTTTGTTGCTTATGTCTTCAATGAATTACCTCTCAGCAAGTGAAAGAGCTTCACATTACCATTCTTCCTGATCTACTGTCATATTCTCCACAACTGGAGACTTCTGGGAAGATGGATAATCAGGTACTATATATCAGGAATTATAAGTGCCTCGTCTTCCATTATCAAGTACTCCTTTTCAAAATGTTCAGTTTGATCTTTGATTAAAATTTCGGCACAAAGCTTCCTTTGGAGGCTTGGAAGCTATTTCCTATATAATAGAGATATGAGGCAATTAAATGGAGGTTTAAAGGGAAAAAGATTTAAGGGGAAAAAGATCCTCTCCAATTCTTTCTGCCCAGCCCGTCAATACTGTCATCTTCACAACACCCAGGCCGGTCAAGACCTAACCTCACAATGAACAAGGCAACAACCCTTTAATCAAGCATGGAGTTTTATTATATTACTTTTGCTACTTAAAGTGCAAAACACTAAAGCCAGAAAGTTTATTAAGAACCACAGCATGTTGTACAAAAGCTGATCACTGTGTCCTGGTCAGAACTGTTACAGTCCCACTGTTCTAGGTCCCTACGGCAGCTTGTCACACTTTGGTGGGGGACCCCAAAGATGCAGCCTGTAGCACACAGTTCTCCATCCAGGGTTGTCTGGGTGCTGCTTAGGGGTATACAGAAGTGAATATGCCATAATTATTGCATCAAGAGATTCTGGGTCCAGTAGGGAAGACAGATGACAGATGCTCCGAGGGAGCACCTTCAGTGCTATGAAAGCTCGGGGTAGATCATCTGCCTGTGGGAGATCGTGGTGTAGGAGACAGGTTTTCAGGGATGAGTAGGAGTTTTCCAGGAAGAGAAGGGAAAGGAATTCAGACAAAAGAGCTATCACGTGCAAAAACACAGAAGTGTGAAAAACAAAAGAACACGGCATATCAGTTTATGGTTTAACAGCTTTTCTTTATGTCTCTGTTCATTTTTGGCAAGGGAGAACTTTTGTATATGCATGCGGCAGGACAGGAGACTTGAAGGTGGGTTGTGGCCAGATTTAAGGGCCCTCTAAAGAAACCTGGTCTTCCAACTTGATTATATTTGACAACATATGTTAAGTGCTTAGAATAATGCTTGGCATGGCATGTATGCTCAGAAAATACGGACCGTTTTTATTATGGTGAAATCTTTGGGAAGCTGACAGAGTCTGAAAGAAGGGAAAGGATGAGATTAGAGCTGATGAGGTCAGGGATCAGTATTGCTCTAGGACACTAAATCTGACATCGGTCCTGAGAAGGACTGGAGTAAGGAGATCCTGTCCGTGGGTTGGCACACGGAAGTAACTCAAGTGGGTGAGAATGAAGGTCAGGAGTGAAGTCTTGTTCACTGTGTACCCTAAAGTCCAGGGAAGTGGCTGCACGTAGTAGGCACCCAATAGTCACTGAATGAATAAACGAACGGCAATGAGAGGGGGGAGAAGATCTCAGAAACATTTGGCAGCAGAAAGGGCAGGGACCATGAGTGTTAGCTGTAAACGATGAAGGAGTGGGAATTCTTTAAAGGAATGCACCAGAGAACTGGGCTTAGGAGCGCAGTGCTGCAGAGGAGAGGAGGAGGGTCAGTGGGGAAGACAAGGCTCTTGTACAAGAGTGAGGATTACTGTCCATGAAGCTGCTGGGTTCAGCCTCTCCTGAGTGTTGAGAAAAAGTGGCCAAGGGAGTGCAAAGGAGCCTCTCACAGGCACCTTGTTTAATCCCTGCAGACCCTCTCTGAGTTTGGTATTGTTACCCTGGTTACAGGTGGAGAAACCAAAGCTTTAAGATCAGCCAGGCAGCAGAGTCCAGACTAAACACACACACTTCTTTCTGCCACAAAGCTTGTGTTTGCATCACTCCACCATACTGCCTCCCCTCTTAAAACGAACATTTGGAATAAGGTATATTCCACATCCTGACAGCTCACGGCTAGGGAGGCAAGGTACCTTTGCAAAGAAACCACAGCATATGTTAGATTAACTTTTGTTCATGAATACTCCCAAACCTGCCTTCCCAATTCACACATGGGTGGTGGTTCAGTCACTAAGTTGTGTCTGACTCTTGAGAACCCATGGACTGTAGCCCAAGAGGCTCCTCTGGCCATGGAATTTTCCAGGCAAGAATACTGTAGTGAGTTGCCATTTCCTTCAAAAGGGGATCTTTCCAGCCCAGGTCTCCTATACTGCAGGTGGTCTCCTGCACAGTTACCAACACAGTTATCATAAGTAACCAAAAAAGACATGAAAATATTTTTAAAAGCATAAAGCATTCTATAAAAAACAAGGTGATATTAAAAAAAAAACAAGAAGAAAATATGTTTAGATTCCTGTTAAGGAATTCTAGAAAAGTGCAAAATATGATAGGATCTGGATGCTGTATTAAGACCATTTGACTGGCAAAGGCATCTTTTCAACCAAGGTTCAGAGAACTTGTTGAGTTGTTTTTCTGTCTTTAGCTAAAACATGAAAATCTGGATTTGAGATATTGGAAAAGAATGAATTTTGCCTTCCAAAGTAAGAGAGTTTACAACTCTTTTGCTTTCAATCCCTTCTAAAAGAACCTTGGTTCTGAGTAAATCAATATTCATACCACTCAAACAGCCTTGGTTCTGGGTAAATCTATACTGATACCACGCAAAGAGCTTTGGTTCTGAGTAAATCTATATTCATACCACTGGTGTCTGCAAAATTCCCTCAGGGACTGGGTAATGTGCTCACTGGGTGGGGAGCAAGTGGCCACTGGGTGAGATGTGCTATGTTCTTAGGCTGGACAAAGCCTCTGAATACCATCAAGGGCCTGTGCAGAGTACGGTAATGTGTCTTTACCTGATTCAGCTCAGCTCCTAGCATGGGCCTGACACGTTGCAAGCTGTCAGAACCTACTTGTTGTTTTAATGAACAAATGATGCTAAGCCTGAGATCATGAGACAAATGGCAGAAAAGCACAGGACCAATACCTGGGAATCCTGCTCCACAGTTAGGCTGTGTTATGGTTTGGGACCAGAATGGAGCAGCGGATCGGCTCATATGTGGACAAGGCCACCTCTCTGGTCTCATCAGCAGAACAAGTCAACCAGAGGAACCAAGTGGTTGGCACACAATCCCAAAGGAGGAGCACAGAAACACCACTATTCCTCAACCTTGGAGTAGCTTCCTGGCTCTCCTAGTTAAATATGTATGGCATATAAAAATAATTGTGCAGACAGAAGGACTCACAGTTGCTCAAAGTAGACCAGGAAGGTGTTTGGACCATTCAGTGGGTGGTGCAACTGCTAGGAGAATCAGGAATGCGCCAGGGGTGGGAATAGAAACTACTCCAGGAAATGGTACTGGAGGAAACCATTTGCATATTTCAGGGCATGGGAGGTTCTGGAACTTCATTTGTTCCCCTGCATTTCTACCAGTGAAATAAATTGTTAAGGGTTGAAACGAGTAGATGATATGTAGTGATATGGCTAGAAAGCCACATAAGACTAGTTTGCAGCCAGGCTCTATGCATAATTTATCATAGCAGATCCTTAAAACCTGTATGGAGAGCAATATTACCCCCTATTTTACAAATGAGGAAACAGGTTCAGGGAGCTTATGCAAGCAACCAAGTCTGTTACATTTCAACACTTGCACTTTCTCACCATTGGAGCCAAAGCCAGATAACTGCTCAGAATAGAACTCTAAATTACTTACTGCGATGTCATGTCTTACATATTTCTTATACACTTCTGATATACCAGGAATATATTTCTGATGGCCTGATGGCGTTGCAGAAATGGTGGCTTCCAAGAAATGGTGCATTTTCCATCTGGGAACACGTTAGAGGAGCAATGGTTTTACTCCCTCAGTGTCAACTTCAATGACAGTCATTGAGAATTTCACCTATTTCCCACTGAATGATTTTAATCCTACTAAACAGCTCTTATCTTTTTTAGAAACTCTCTCCTTGCAAAATACTTGTTTTGCAGTAAATATCTTCTCTGACAATTCTAAAGAAAGGAACATGAATTCTGCATTCTAGCTATAGTTGTCAAGAGAGCTGAAATATGCAGCAGCCATATTTATAGCACCGAAACCTGTTCTTCTGATGCTGTATTTTGCTAATCTGCTCATCCCGAAGGGCTTCACTGCCTTAAATATCCCTACACGTCATGTGTTGATGCTTAATGTGCTTATTCATCAGTTTTTGAAAATAGAAGCATATTCTGCAACATCTTTAATTTTCTGATGTTGAAAAGGATTATTTCTGGTTCTTCACTCAAACTATATGGAATACTTGGCAGAGACTGGGTATTAAATGAAGAAAATAAATGAAAGCTAAAATAATCTATTTTTTCATTAATTCTACCCATATACAATATCTAGAATTGCACTGGTTTAAAAGCTGGGCCCACTTACATAAATACAAAACTAGTGGGAAAAGTTTGGGAAAGAGGGATTCAGAATTCAAAACAGGCTCCTGGCCAGTGATTTTTTAAAAATATGGTCTTCAAATATTTTTGAACTGCAACATGCTTTTGCTCTCTTCTTTTTACAACTGGCATTGTCATATGAACCTGGCATCCCTTCCAAATTAGTCTGTTGTTTGGAATCCTTAATTGGGGAAGTGTCAAATTTGCCCCTTCAAGATGAACGGGCTGATGGACTGTGTTTCTCAAAGGCATGGTTAGTCAGACCTAGACACGCAGATTCGGGGTGGAGTGACGCCCTGAGACTATCGCTCTGACTCCGGGGGAGCATCTGCTCTTCTCTGGGCCTTGACTTTCTCCTCTGAACCATGGAGTGTCCTCTAACTCAGGTGAAGGTTGCAAGCATAGGTTACATAATGCCTCAGTGAATGATGCTCTGCGAGGTGCTTATCTCAGCAGTTGGGAACATATGTGAAGCCTGATACATCATGGTGTAGTGACTAATTTATACTTTTATGATGTATGCCCAATATAGCTATGAATAATCTACCAGAGTCATATATATGAGCCTTACAAGCGTTAACATTAATCACTTCCCACTAATTTGACGCCATGTGAGGAGCAGAAAGCACCCTGGCTTTGATGCAAGGTTGACCCAAGTTTGATTCCTAGCTCTAATATTTAAGGCTGGACCTCAGGGGAAAGGCTTCTGCTTCCGCGTGTGTGAAATGAAGACGGCAATCATACCTCCTTCACAGATCCGCTGTGCGCGCGTGTACACGTGTGCACATGTCGGGCGCAGGAGCAACAGACACTGCCCGTCCCTTACGCTGGGGCTTCTCAGGTGGTGCTAGTGGTAAAGACTCCGCCCGCCAACGCAGGAGATGTACGAGAAGCAGGTTTGATCCCTGGGTCGGGAAGATCCCCTGGAGGAGGGCATGGCAACCCACTCCAGTATTCTTGCCTGGAGAATCCCCTGGACAAGGTATTGCCCAGAGAAGCCTGGTGGGCTGCAGTCCGTGGGGCTGCAAAGAGTCAGACACGACTGAACAACTAGCACTTTCACACTTTTCCCTTACGCTTTAGGATTTACTATGACTGTGAGGACAGGGGTCAGTGCTATTAGCGACCTTTTTATTCTAGAAGTCAGATGGGCTGTGTGAGATGAGGGTAAGGGAGAGAGTGGCCACAGGCAGATCCCGAATAACCTCTGTGAGCCTAGGAGGACAGATGAGAGCAGCTAGCTAGGACCAAAAGGAAAAGAAAACAAAAGAGTTGTTAAAGCGTATTTTCTTCTATGTCTAGAAGAATCTTTAGGAAGGCACATCATGAAAAGAAAGCTACTTGAGAACACAAACAGCATATAACGTGAGTGTTTACTTTCATTACGTCCCACCTGGTGACGGAAAGGAAGCAAAACTATGCCACAAGCATGTGTCCAAATAACAACTGCAAGAAAGCCACATAACGGAAAGGCAATGATTCTTAAGATACAACCCTGCATACAATGAGTTCTCAATCTAATGGGGAAACGTGTATATATGTGTATAAGAAAGCATCTGCCAGTCTTACATTAAAAGACATTTAAAAAGAGATTTTTCAAGGAGCTGAGGATATTTTAAGCTGGGTCTTGGAGGAGATGTTCACAGGGAAGGAGGAGTTAGGAATGGGATACTGTGTGAGCGATGCTTGGAGCATCGCAGATATTCTGATACTGCAGAGGCACAGTGATCTCAGCAGTGGGAAGCTGGGGTGACGCTGCAGGGAGCCTTGAGGCTAGAAGAAGGAGACAGGAGCTGATGGACTTTGGAGAGGGGTGTGATGGTGGACGCGGTGCACAGAGAGAAGCGTTAGCCTTGGCAAGAAGAGGGACACATGCTCCCATGAGCAGGTGAGTCTGCTGTCACTCGGGTACGTCTAGAGGGGGAACAACGGTAACTTCTTTTTTTTTTTTTAATCACTTTAAGCCGACCAGAGAAAGACAAGTATCATATGATATCACTTATATGTAGAATCTAAAAAATGATACAAATGAACTTATTTACAAAACAGAAATAGACTCACAGAGAAAACAAACTTCTGGCTACCAAAGGGAAAAGGGGGCGGTGAGGGATAAGTTAGCAATCTAGGATTGACAGAGACACACTCCTACATATAAAGGAGATAAACAACAAGGTCCTACTGTGGAACAGAGAAAGTTATACCCAATATCTTGTAATAATCTATAATGGAAAATAATCTGAAAAAGCATCTATCTATCTATCTATAAAACTGCATCACTTTGCTGTACCCCTGAAATATTGTAAACCAACTCTACTTCAGTTTAAAAAGCGCATCTTACTGAGGTATGATTGACATACAAAAAAGCTGCACATACATAATGTATAAAACTCAACGAACCTGGAGATCAGTATACACCTGGGGAACCACTACCACCACCTACGCCCTAAACACGCCCCTCACCTCCGAAAGTCTCCTTTGCCTCTGGCAGTAAGCTCTAAGAGAACATGCCTAGTTACCTTCATGCTCTTGGCATGGTGAAAGGCAAGGTCACCGAATCAATGGATGAAGGTTGCTGAGGCAAGGGCTTAAGAAGCATAAAATAAAGGTCTGAAGAGCTATTTCTGGGGATCAGTAAACATGAAACAAATGAAGGCACGGCTTCTGACTCAAGGTATTTACAAGTGAATCGAAGAAACATATGTAAGGCCATCACTGGTATTTTCAAAGCAGAGAAAGTTGAATGAATGGTTCATAAAATAAGAATATTCAAAGGGGAAAGTATGTAAGGAAGTTTGCAGCTAAACGTTTTACATAATTCACTATGATGTGTTCCGATTTTTCTTAGCAAGTGTTCCCTCCTTATTGTCACAACCTGCCTGTGACATTAGTTGTTCTTGTAGTTGTATTTGTGTTCCTAATGTTTGCTGCATAGACAGATTCGGCAGGTTTAGTGGTTCAGTGTACCCTCCACCTTCTCCCGGCAGCTCTCCCCCCATCCCCAAGGTCTTCAGGTCACAGTCTGGAACCGAATGCACCACAGGGCTCCCCACAAACAAACAGGGGTGGGTAGAGAGGATCGCACTGAGAAGACGGCACTGTATCACAGCCCAGGAAGAGACAGCTCTTTGAATCAAGGAAAAAGCGCAGTTCAGAGCAGGAGAGAGAGGCTGGGGGTGCACAGCACATTCAGAGGACCAGCCGGTCAGCTGAATGGAAGAGACACTCTTTCAGCTGTGCTTTGAGAGGTGAGGCAAGTATAGGTTGGGGTTAAGACTCAGTATCCAAATGCGCTCGTTGTTCGTGACTCCGACCCTCACCCCATGGGCAATAAGGAGCCATGGAACAGAAACAGGATTGCTGCTCTCACACTGCTGGAAACTGATGTCCACACCCAGGTCCCTGAGGCTGTATGTAGCTCAGGGGTGAGCACTTGACTGCAGATCTAGGCTCTCCTGCAGATCTATGAAACACAACCTTAGCGTCTCCCCATGTTCCTTGTGGAAGCAAGTCTTCTGAGCCATCTGTTTCCCGTGGGATGAGAGAGGAGCATCTATCACCCAATTATACTAAAAAGACTTCTGCTTCTCTGAGGGCTATTGTCTCTTTCTGAGATTTCAGGCAAGTGGGAAAATGCTTACTTTCATGGACTTTCTATTTGCTAAAGAATGTCATGTCTCGCTCGTTGAGATACATTTTGCCAAAGACATTTCAGCCCCATGAACTCATTCTGTTCCTGAGGAAATGAGGGCTGAGTTCCAGAAGAGGGTTTGGGTGTAATGCCAGGACTTCTGACCTGACAAGTAAGAAAAGACAGTTACGGGAGCTCAAGCTACCAGAAACAACTTCAATAGAACATTCACATATGTGAGAGTATCAGAGCCCAAGTCTTCAAAGAGAAATATTTTGAAAATTCTTACTGGTTTCTGGCAAGAACAGCAAATCCTGATTTTTCAGTTCTTTATATAAAAAAAGAAAAGACTAACAATTCAAAACCTGAGCATTAATCAACTATTTAATAATGCCAGTAAATAAATTGAGTTCTACTGTAATTCACCATGGGGAGATTAAAGAAAACCTAAGAGCTACAAAGA
The DNA here is from genome assembly GCF_019320065.1 of Cervus canadensis. Classification (NCBI taxonomy): domain Eukaryota; kingdom Metazoa; phylum Chordata; class Mammalia; order Artiodactyla; family Cervidae; genus Cervus; species Cervus canadensis. Next base: position 47,100,949 of record NC_057406.1, read on the forward strand.
AGCCATTATGAACTGTTTATAGCAATTGAACACATGAGCTGTGATTAATAATGGATTAGAAGTGAAGCAATGAATGACAACAAACAAGACTCATCAGAGTAAGAATTTCATCAGAAAAGTATAATTTGGATGCTGGTTCAATGTTTCCAGGGATAACAAATTATTTTTAAGAAAATGTATTTTAGTTGGTCAAATTAAAATTGGTAATGTATGAGATGATATTTAGATCAATTCAGCCCAGGAGAAGTAGAAGTACAGGCTTGTGTGGTCTTCTAAACAACTGACATTTATATATTCTATTTTTAAGATCAGCGTAAGCAAAATGGAAAAGGCTCCCTAATATTTTGGCTTTTTTTGGGACAGAGACTTCAATCTTGCTTGAAGTCAAAATGCTGACATCTTTATTTGTGACAAAAACATTTCCATATCTGTATCTTGGGCTCATGTTTCCTTTATTACACAGAAAATAATTTATTGCCCAGAGAAACAGAAACCAAACGGAATTGATTTTATAAGCTGCAGTAAGTACAGCTCTCGGAAACAAACACAAATGGAATGAACAGTTCTTACCATATGTTTCACGTAGGCTACTCACGTTTTCCCTCATTCCAAGATGATTCTAAAAACCTGTTCTGCTAATGTATGGATGTGATTTCTGCAATCTCAAAAGATTTAAAAAAACCTGTGTGTTTTCACAGTCCCAAATATCCTAATGTACACAGTTTTCACACCTGGATGCTGAACACAGACACTGAAATATATTCTCCAAACAAAGGAATTTGAAAGGGACCACAGATTTTTCATTGCATGCTAAAGCTGCCCTGTGTCAGCTTTTCACGCAAATGCCAGACTCCGGGTCTCTGAATTTCAAGACAAGATGCCATACTTTTATTTCAGTTAGCTTGACCCTGTGGTGTCTATCTCTGCTCCTTGGAGATACGAGCTTGCCTTGTGCTTATTGAATGAATACTAATGTCTTAATTAAACCTTGATGGAGAAGCACACTACAGTCCTCACTTAAAATATGCACAAAATTAGAAGGGGGAGGAAAAAAAGGCAGGACATTGCAGGTCTGTCAAAAGAAGAAGCACGTCACTGTCAAAGGCGCATTCAGAGACTTCCTCAGACTGCCTTTCTGCTGAAGGACCCCCAAATGAAAAGTGCTCTCATTTCCCCTCCATTGACATGAGTTGCTGCTGTTTTCTGAGAGGTGAAGGGGCGATGGGAACAGAGTGGTTTTAAGTCCATAAAAGGATTATTGACAGAACTGTGGCAGTCTGAAAGGCTTCATAGTTCATCTGTCCCTACTCCCCCTTCTCCCTGGGTGAGGACAAGTGGGAAAGACCCTGACTTTTTCCACTAGGTTCTCTTAGGGTAAAATCATGACAGGTTCTCCTTCTGACTCTATGCTACTGCTTTATGATTCCCAGCTTTCAATAGGGGTGTTGTCAATATAGATGAATCAGGCTCCCTATCTTAATTTGAGCATTTCTTCCTGTTGATTTCCTGGGAGGAACTTCATGGAGCCTAATTTCTGATCTAAAGAGAAAACTGATTTAACGTCTTTGGGGGAAAAAAAAAAAAAGAAGGGAGGAGAGAGAGCATTGTTTCTTGACTAGATCATCCTTGTTGCTTGCTGTTCTAATGGTTCTATATGGCTCTGGACTGTGCTGGTAAGGCTTGACAGTGCCTTCTTGAAGAGAAATAGACTTTACCGAGCTCAGCAAAAGACCAAAGAGCCACTGATGGGAAAAAAGTCTGTCCAGCTGTTAATCTCATCAAGAAGACAACAACAGAATTCTCATCTTAGAAAAGAGATTAATTTGTTTTGATTCTAAGACTACGTGTACAAGTTCTACACTAATTTCTAGTCTGAAGATATTTATAAAATGCTAGAGCTGGCATGAACTGTGGCTATTACTAGAAGAAAATGATTTTAAGGTTGTGGAAACTGCAACTTAGAAGGTGATGTGTTCAAGGTCACCCAGAGTTACTAGAAAAGTGAATCCTGGGCTTCTGAGTTCTGACATGCTGCTTTTCTATTGCAAATCACAGTTTTTGAGATTCACACTTTGAAAAAGAATGACACAAAGTAACACTGTCATTTTGGGGTTAGCTTTCTCCTCTTACAAATGACTTAAAAAAAAATCTTGACCTTCCTGTTTCCCCATGTTTAAAATGCTATTAATATTTTAAATCTCATTTTCCTTCTTTCTTTTTAAAATTCTTTTAAAATTTTTTTGAGAGATAAATTTGCTGCATTAATTTCTAAAGGTTAAGAGTCTGTGTCAGTTCTCTTATTCTATATTGTTTTAGTCATTCCTCAGTGTAATAAAATTTTGGTGTGGTTATGCTGACACTGAAGTTTCTCTTTCTTAAAGAAAATGAATGACTTGACCTTCGCATGGTATCACAGCGTGGGCTCTGTGGTCGGTGGGACTGACTCAGGCCCTATGCTACCACTTCCCAGCAATTTATCTATGGGAGAACTTCTTAACTTTCTCTGCAGTCCAGTTGTCTCACCTAAAAAATGGTAATATTAATAATAAGGTTATTTGGGTGGGAATAAATGAGCTTACCTATGCAGAGCTGGTAATGAGTGACTAGCACATAGTAACTACCCAACAAGTTATCTTTATTATTAGAAAAGGAAAATTGAAAAATAATTTATATAATTATTCTTTGTATGAATAGTGGGAACTCAGCTTTACAACACACTATCGAGAATGTGAAACTTCATCATTAAATGTGAATTGACATTTTTTCCCACAAAATCCTCTGCTCAAATAATGTCACTCAGCAATGACTGACAAAAGATGTTGCGGATGTACCCTTCTCCAGGGGATCTTCCCAACCCAGGGACTGAACCCAGGTCTCCCGCGTTGCAGGTGGATTCTTTACCAGCTGAACCATAAAGGAAGCCCAAGAATACTGGAGTGGGTAGTCTATCCCTTCTCCAGCAGATATTCCCAACCCAGGAATTGAACCAGGGTCTCCTGCATTGCAGGCGGATTCTTTACCAACTGAGCTATCAGGGAATCCCTATTAAAAAAGAAAAATTGAAAAATCATTTATATAATTGTTCTGTATACGAGTAGTGGGAACTCACCTTCACAACACACTATCGAGAATGTGAAATTTCATCATTAAGTGTGAATTGACATTTTTTCCCCCCACAAAATCCTCTGCTCAAATAATGTACCTCAGCAATGACTGCCTTTTAGATGCTGCGGAAGTGTACTAATACGGGCAAGCTCTGCAGTCTGAAAATCTATTTATTGAAGAAGAACAGGCTCGGACTCTCGAGCATGGACCAGTAATGCCTGGTGCCTGCTGTCCCTCTCTCCCCAAAACTGCTCAGGAAAACGTGCTTCACATTTTATGCATATTCATACCCATTCAAGACTCTAAATAGAGTTCTGAAATGTGATGCACAAAGCAAGCATTTTAACAGAAATATGTCCCCACAGAATTTTTTTTTGGCCCCAGTACAAAGCAATAGATCTGCATCACAGAGTTTCACAACTTAATGGTCCTACATGCTTGCAAACATCTGACAATCCCAGCAAGAACACTGGAGTGGGTTGCCATTTCCTCCTCGAGGGGATCTTCTGACCCAGGGATCAAACCCACATCTCTTAACATGAGATTCTTTACTACTAGCGCCACCTAGGAAGCCCAGTCCCTAAGTGAAAACCGAAAAATCATGCGACATAACCTCCAACACACTTGCAATGAACCACACCATCTACAGTCCACGCTTGTCATGGGGGTTTCTCACCAACTGTGAGGTCCTTGACATATTTGTGACAGGGAGATTCCCTAAAGATAGGCCTTTCCAGGTACTTTTCCAGTCTTGCCGTGCACAATGAGGTTGTAGCTTCCCTAAGTGGAGTTCAGCTCCTAACGGATTAGTAAATGTTTATTAACCACAATGACTAATAAGAGAGGTTCTGTCCTTTCTCACCCGAGAAGAACCGAACAGCAGGGATTTCCTGCAGCTCTGTGGGGCCCCAGCCCCTGTGACCTCTGCTGCTAACAGCCTCTCCACAGGCACCAGACAGGAGACACCAACTATGCAAATCAGAGTCCTGATGCTCATTATCAGCTACAAAACCCAAATGCCCTGAATCTGAGCCAAGCGAGGCATCTCTATGTGCTGTGCCTGGTGAGGTGGGGATGCTGACTGGTCAGATTACAGTAATAAAGTTTTAATTCCCTGATGAGGCATGTACAAATTATTTGTTAGCCTCCTTTTTCTAAAGGAGAGATTGAATAATGTATGTTGATGTATAGGCTCAGTATTAGGAGAAGGAGCAGTACAGGGCATTCTTATATATAAATAATATTTGTTACTCTTCATTCAGTTTGGTTGACAGATAAAAAACATGCTGTTTTTTCATATCAACTATGGACCATTGAGAACTAACCAGAATAGAAATAAACTGGTATATTAGCTATTGAGGAACAAATGCTAAAGATGTAACTGGTGAAATTCAACAAATCTTAGAGAATTCTCTCCATGATCATCTTGATAGAAAGTTAATTGTAGATGATACAAAAGGAATAGATAAATATCTGCTAACATTCTGCATTACCTACACATGCATGTGCTGCACTAGATTTACCTTAAACATAAAAATGCATTCATATTCTTGGAGGTGGCCTGGAAGCATTCTTATTACCCCAGTGGCCATAAGAGCCACCATCTTCCCTCAGACTCTACTTCGCTTAAGGAAGAAGCTATCTTGTTCTTACTGTTTGCCCAATAAGACCTGCCCCATAACAGGTGCCTGGTTAATTTTCAGTCAGCTCTGCTAGAGTTCTTTTCTTCCTTCCCCAAGATAACCAGCACATTCAAGGAAGTCTGTTTTTTTGTGTGTATTTGCTACTTTTTCCCAAGGGACAATCAGTCATGCCATCAGTATTTGAGATATTTCGGAAAATACTTTGTCCTCACAGCCGAAGATTAATATCCAAATGCTCTGTGATTAATTTTCGAATGCTCTGTGCTCCTTTAAAGTCACTAGAGGTGATTCTGTATGTCTCTGCAAGATTCACCATCCATGGACCCTTCCACCTCCAGATTCCTAGTGAGTGCCCAGATAAGTGGTCAAACATTACTCAGGATGTTTCTGTGATGGTGTTTTTGGATGAGATCAACATCAGTGGACTCTTGAGTAAAGCATGTGACCCTCCGTGATGCAGGTGGGCCTCAGACGATCAACCAAAGGCCTGAACAGAACACAACACTGACCTCCCCTGAGGAAGAGGGAATTTGCCAGCAGACAGCCTTAGAGGCCGGAGTGCAGGGCCGGCTCCTCCCTGGATCACCGGCCTGAAGGCATTAGCACTTGAACTGCAGATTTTGGACTTGTCAAGACTCCACAATCATGTGAGACAATTCCCTAACGTAAATCTCTCAGTATTTACGTTCTATCGGCTTAGTTTCACTGGAGACCCCTGACTAATAAAGTGTCTGATAAAAATCTCTTGACTGACGATGGAAAAATGACTGGCTGCTTCCTTCCATCCTCTCAGCTGTCACAGGACTCTCAGTACTCACGCTGTTAGGCCTCATCCAGACCTCCATCCCTTCACTTCCTCCTTATTTCCCTGCCATCTGTCCCATTCACAAGCACCCTTCCTTCCTTATCCAGGATAAGCCCTAGGATGCGGCTTACACCTTCCACTTACTTCTCCCGTCTTTGCTCAGGCCTTTCAAGTCCTCAGCCTCTAATCAAACCAAGCATCTTCTCCGCTCCCGCAGTGCTGCCTTCCGCTGGAGTAAGGTGGACAGTACGTATTCAAGATGCCTGGCTGTGGCTCGGTCCCTCAGCCACTCAGAACAGCTTTCTTGGTTCTCAGTCAGCCCTAAACCTTCCATGCTTTTCCTAGATCCTCCATTTCTATCCTGAGATGCTTGATCATACCACTTGGCAAATGTTTCAAGTGGAACTCATTGCCTCCCCCATTTCCTGTTCCTCTTCTCTTTTCCCCATTCTGAGGAGTCCTCTACCCCCTCTCCCATTCTGTCCAACCAAGACAGAAGGAGACTGCGCGCCATTCATGCCTCTTCTTGCATCATCAACCTCAGCATCCACCCAGCTGTGCATCCAACCAGCGTTACTTAGTTGAGTGGCTATTATGTACCTGGCATTGTCCTGGAGCTTGGGATGTAAGAGTGAACAAACAAGCCCACTCCTACCCTCAAAAAGCTTCTATTCTGGCAGGGGAGAAAGATCATTAATAGTGAGCATAGAAAAATTAAATTTACAAAGGTGAATAAAATGACACAGGGAAAGACAGACAGGAATTCAGGTACACGGCGGGAGGTGGGGCGCAATTTTAAACTGTGGGATCACAGTAGGCTTCGATTAGAGGGTGGCATTGGAGCCAGGACTTGAGGAGATTAGGAGAGAACCATACAGATATCTGGGCGCACACCACTTCAGGCTGAGACAACAGCTAGCGTATGGGTTGACATTGGAAACGCCCTGGGCGCCTGCCTCCAAGGAGCAGCAGAGAGGCCGACGCAGCTGGAGCGGGCACCGGAGCTGGAGCGGGCGCCACGGCCCTGGCTTTGCAGCGCTCAGGTGAGCCAGACTGGCGCCTCACCGCGGCCTCAGTCCCCGCGCCTTTCCCAGCTCCACGAACATGCTGGTTTTTCAGGTGGCTTTCCTGTGTCCAGTCTTGTCCCACCCTCCGTTCTGTCTGCTAGACTGCCCCTGGGATGAGCTGAGAGTTGGCCGATGCTCCCCACCGCCTGTGAGTTGCCACGTGCAGTCCTCACGAGAGGCTTAGGGACCCTCCCCGCCCCGGCTCCGGCCCACCACTCCACGGTCATCCCTCCCCACGCCTCCCCATCCTCGGTGCTTAGGCCCGTGCCCTGCATGAGGTTCTCTGAACACGAGCCATTCACGTTGGCCCCTTTAAGCGCTGCTCCTGAAATACCTCCCCCAGCCCTCCTTCATCCCTTCTGGAACCTTCCTCAAGCTAGGAAGCAAGGCCTGGTGAGCTGAGCCTCATCTCCCCTTTCTCCTTACCACGCTGCGTTCTGTGGGCAGTTTCCCCTGACCTTCCTCTCTCTGGTTAGGTACCCCTCCATCCTGCTTCCATGAGCACTGTGGCGCACCTCCTGCGGCAGTTTCTCACTGTTTCTCCACAATCTCTTGGTCTCCCTGCTAGGTTTTAAGCAAGGGTGGCGCCTGTGCTTTTCTTTTTATCCCAGCACCCAGCACCTGGCTTGACACATGGGAGGTGCTACATCGAAGTTTGTTGAATGAATGAATGAATGAATGTGAATAATCCCCATGTAGAGTTGAGGATTATATGGGTAGATAAGACAGGGAGAAAAGCAAACGTGGAAATGGGAAACGACCTCCTCTAGCGAGGCGTTTCTTACAGAAGGCGGCTCTGTGAGCGCAGGCAGCCTCTCCAGGAGCAGGGGAAGAGTCTGTGCTGCTTCGCTCACTATGGGCGCCCACGAGTTTTCAGGTCAACTGGATTACCCTGATCCCTCTTTAGACCCGTTACAATAAACCTCAGCTCAAGCACAGACTTTTCCAGCACCTGATCTCTTTTGTACTCTTTAGTCCACACAGGATAAGACCATCCCCAAACAAGACAGTCTCTTTGGCTTCGCAGACTAGAAGAATGTAATCCACTTCCTGCATGGGACCACAGAAGAAAGTCTAAAATGGCACAGAAATGTAATGGTACTATCGTACAGACAGGAAAGAGCTGAACCAAAAAAATGAAAGATGACCAAATGCAATCAGCAGCTAACAGTAGGAAAAAGGCAGCTGTCATCTTCCTTTCAGAAACTTCTTAAAGCAAATTACCTCCTCTGGAAGGTAAGTCGGTTTCCTTCCTGGATATCACTTCTGAATGTCTCTGCCACTTATGGAAGGTAAAGTATTCTCTGCATCCCCCCTAGCCCAGGTAGAAGTCGTCTCTGAATTCCAGCCACACATTTCCTCAGCAGAGCCCACCCTCTTTCAGCAGAGCATCTTCCCCTAACACCTCAGTGTGACTGTCTTCTCTTCTGTCTCCTATCAAACCACGGATGAAAAGGCATTCTGCATTGAGTGATTAGTAAACATGTTTTAATGGTTCTGGGTGCTCCAGGTCCAGAGGGAAAACGGTCTAGACTCAGATAAATAAAACCATAACTCGCGCAGAGCACCTCCTGGGCCTGAGGAGGCTGGAGGAGAGGCGCCAAGTGTGGGCTGTGCGTGGAACGGGAACACTGGTGTTAGGTGTGGGCTGCTTGGATCGTCCCGGGAGTGGCGCGCCTTGTGCTACAGACCGGGAATCCAGCTGTCTGGAGGAGGAAGGATGCATGGACGGCGCACACTACAGAGACACGCTTTCAAAACCTTTTGCAGGATGCACACGGTGGGGAAGAAGTCCTCAAAAACCAACAGACTCTCTCTAATGGCTATAAGTGAGTACGGAGCATTCGGATATTAATCTCTGGCCGGGCAGACAGGGGGTTCCTGATGACTGACTGACTCTGGGAAAGATATACAAAAATATCAAATATAAGAAACAAGACTTCCCTGACGCGCTGGTTATCTCTAGGAAGGAAGAGAAGCCCCCAAGCAGACTTGAAATCACCAGAGAAGTCAGTCTACAGAACAGGGTGGCGGAGCTAACACATTGAGTACCAGACCCAGCCGGGTGTGAGAAGGGACGGTGATTATCATCGCGATTTATTACCAGCTGTCCAATCGCCTACCAGCTGAGCCCTGGGATGGGAAAAGCTCTGCGCCTGAACAAAAGCAGGGACGGGGGACTCGGTGCCAGGGCACGAACCTTGAGCGAAGGTCTCTATCCTGTTTCAGGCACTCTGCTGGCTGCTCCACACGCCATTCTCATTTGATCTTCTGAACTGTCCTTCCAGAGACACGCCATATCCCCATTGTTTTTGGTAAGAAGGCTTTGGAGGTGTTACACAAAGGTGATGGGCGGAGAGTGAAGAAGCAGATGTGGGCGCTGGACGGCAAGTTCCCGCAGGAGCCCCGCCACTGGGTCCCCCTGGGCTGCGTGCTCGGGCAGAGCAGACCTCACACCTGCCTCTTCTCTGACGGCTGCCCCAGCAGACAGCCCGTGAACCTCACGAGGACGGGCACCTTTATGCTGTTCTGCCTCCTCGACGACATCCGCAGGGCCATCCACAGTGAGTCCACGCTTGGCGCTCAGCAAATGTTTACTGAGGAATGAACAGCCGCAGGGCCTGGGGAGCAGGATTCTGCCCCCAGCACCACTTCCCATCCACAGGAAAGTGAGCTTTTCGCTTAGGAGGGCTGGGCTTGAGCCCCAAAATTCCTGAGGAGAAGGAAGTTTTTGACGGGGGAGTTCGAGGACTCCTGAGTCAGGACAAGACTTGCATCAGCTCAAATGACGAAGGAGCTGTGAGGCCCGCTTGGAGTTACGGCCAGAAGATACATTTGGACGCCCGGTTAACATTTAATTCAGTCAGTTGTGTCCACTCTTTGTGAATCCATGGATTGTAGCCCACCAGGCTCCTCTGTCCATGCAATTTTCCAGGCAAGAATACTGGAGTGGGCTGTCATTTCCTCCTCCTGGGGATCTTCCCAACCCAGGAATCAAACCCCAGTCACTTGCATCTCCCTATTGGCAGGCAGATTATTTAACACTAGTTCCACCTGGAAGGATCCATTTAATTTCGAGTCCTGATGAAAATTAAAATAACTAAAGTCCTGGAGCTCTAGAGGTTCCTAGAACTGTGACAATCATCTTTAATTGGTTTAACAACCAATGATAATAATTAAAGTTTTGCAATATTCTGATTTTGTGCTACAAACAGCATAAAATAGAGCAAGTGTGCATACACATACACACATCCAAACATATACGTATGTATATACATATATATGTGTGTAAAAATATATTTGCCAGTCCTTGTCTTATGTTGGAAATTGAATTTTAAAACAAAAAGAAACCATGTTCATAACTACTTTTCTAATAATTTGTTTATTCAACAACTCATTGTCATTTAACTACTTTGAGCCTCGGTTCTTTCTGTAAAATGGGTTAATAAAAGCTTTCACTTAATGTGATGAGCTCATGATGGAATATGCTAAAATGCCCCCAAAACTAGAAAACAGTCTCACCAAGGCAGGACTTTGTCTGTCTTTTTCACTTTGACTGTAGAAGCTAAGAGGGAGGCCCTGGCTTGACCACTTGCTGGTTGAGTTCTCAAGCGAGTTTAGGAGAGTCAGTGCCTCAGTTTCTTTATCTGTAACATGAGGGTAATCATGTCTCCAGCTTCTAGAACTGTTAGAGAGATTCAAGATAGCACATCTAAAGCATGTAGAAGAGGCCCAATATGTGAGAAACAGTTTTAAAAAATCTAACTGTGATGGTGCTAAGTCGTGTCTGACTCTTTGCGACCCCGTGGACTGTAGCCCTCCAGTCTCCACCGTCCTTTGGATTCTCCAGCCAAGAATACTGGAGTGGGTTGCCGTGTCCTCCAGGGGATCTTCCTGATCCAGGGACCAAACACGAGTCCCATGTGTCTCCTGCATTGGCAGGTGGATTCTTTACCACCAGCACCACTCTGTTTTCAGGATCACCACACAAAGCTCGATTCTGGCCAGTTACCTGCTTCCTGAGCACTGGAAGAAGCTGTTCACAGCTGTCCCTGGTAATGTGTGGGGTGAGGGGTGGGCGGACCCAGGCCCACCCACAGTCCCATAAAGGTGGTCATTTTGCCAGACAGAGAGGCGCCAGATAGAAGGACTGGTAGAGGTATGTGCTCTTTACTTCCTTTTCCTCCCTCCCTTCTGCTCTTCCTTTTATTTTTCCTTCTTTATTTAAACAAGTCGCAGAATCCAGGACTGCCTAGGAGGAGATGTCAGGGCAGCTGGGAGTCCAGCTGTGAGATGATGAGGAAACAGGCGAAGTCCCCATCCACTCAATCGTCCCCAATTAACTGGAAGTAAGGTGGGGCTCTCCGAACCCAGTTCTACTTTCTGCTCCTAACAAAGCTTGTACAACAAATGCAAGCACTTGGCTGTCAGCAGCCAAGGGCCGGGGTATCCACCACGTCCCCCTGCATCTGTGTTCTGCGCCAGCAGACGGGGCCGGGACCACAACCTCCGCGCACTGCGCTCAACGCTCTGCTGTTCCGGCGGTGCTCACAGATCCCTTCTGCAGGACGGAAAAAGGCAGGTCCCTCCCCAGGGATTTTATGGGAGGAGACGCAGTCTGTGTTAGCTGCGTCCTTCCTTTGATTATCCATTGGGATGGGGCAGACAAGGTGTCACTATTTCATTTCTTCCTTTCTCAATGAATCAAAATTTCTTCCCGCCTCTTTGAACCAGGCCCAGGATTTTTTGCCTCAAAGACATTTTTTTTTTTTTTCATTTTACCTGAAGAATGACTTTAATGGTCTAATTTTTGACTGCTTCCTCGTGGAATAAGAGTGACCTGCGAGGTTTCTTACACCTTTTGAATTTCCAAAATTTTTTTTTTTTAATCAATTCCCTCTTGGCAAGGCATTATTACTTTCTGCCCATTATAAATACTGTCACCCAAAATTTCTCTTTCGTCGTAAAGCATGACTTACACTCATATTTAAAAATAAGCTCTAATATTTAAAATCTAAGTGTTGTCTTGCATATTAATTCAATAACGATTCCTATGCTGCAAAAACACACAATACGAAATATGAAATACATTTGATGGATATGGATATAATCATCCCCATTTGCCCAGTGAAGAAACACAAGCTTAGGAAAATTAAATGTCTTGCGCAAATCATGAAGGAATGTGTGGCCCAGCTGAAATTGGAACTGACATCATCTGATCATTACAGTTTTCCTGTCAGACCACCAAAGGCAAAACTAGAAGAACTATGAGTATCTAATAATGCAAAGACCTTTCAAACTCATTCATATTTAACAAAATATATATATTTTTCCCCCATAAAGGAGGTCCAAGAAGTGGTTACAGTCTTTGAGGAGCTGTTTTTTAAAGAAACTATATTCTTATCTACATCGAAATGCTATACAATGATGCACCTAAATCAAGATAAATGAATTTATCTCTGTGGTGGGAAGAAATTACTGGAAATTAAGCAAGCTGAAGCCAAATCATTTTATCAGCTCTACTGAATGTGATGTGGCTGTCACTGCAGCACTGAAGGGGCTCACTCACAGTCACATGTCCTGCGCCTTCAGGGACCCAGTACTTAATGAGGTATGACTTCTATACTATTTTAATTCTAAACAGAGCTACATGGGACAGCTAGGACATATATAGTAACACTCAGGGTAAATCTAAAACATTTAAATAGCTTTGCTCAGCAGATAACAACTCATTATATACCCTTTCAGTTAAGTGACTGAAGTGACGCCATTGTGTGTGTATGTGCTCACTCCTCTGTCTGTCTGACTTTCTGACACCCCGTGGCCTGCAGCCCACTGGGTTACAGTGGGCTCTGTCCATGGGGTTTTATAGGTGGGAATACTGGAGTGTGTTGCCATCCCCTTCTCCAGGGGATCTTCCCCACCCAGGGACTGAACCTGTTCTCTCCTGTCTCCTGCATTGGCAGGCAGATTCTTTACCACTAGTGCCACTGGGAAGCCCACGGCATTGGTTCAAAGACTACCAAAGAGTAGATCCAAACGATCAGGGGATGAATCGTGTCCCCTCCTCAACAATTCCTACGCTGAAGCCCTAACCCCTAGTACCTCTGAATCTGACTGTATTCGGAGAAGCAACTAGGTTAAAATGAGGTGGCCAGGATGGGCTCTCATCCATCAAGACTGATGTCCTCATTATCAGAAGAGAAGATGAGGACACGGACATCACAGAGAGGCGACCACGTGAGGAGATGGGCATCTGCAAGCCAAAAGCAGAGGCCTGAGAAGAAGCCAAACGTGAAGACACTACCTTCATCTTGATCGTGAGCTTCCAGAACTGTGAGAAAATAAATTTGTTGTTTAAGTCACCTAGTCTGCAGTATTTGTTATGGCAACTTATCAAACTAGTACATGAATCTAATACTAACGTTTCTCCCTCCAGCCTCTGTGTCTATGTTTCCCACAGACTTTTAGGCTCCTCTGGATCTGCCAATAATACAAAGATGGGCAGATCTGTAAGGAGGAATCGGTCTAAGTTGGGAGGACCATCTTGTGAGACTATACCTTCCTATGAAATGCCATTCCCCCCTTGTCTGCCTAGAAAACTTATCCAGATGCCCCCAGATCTATAATTCAATTCTTCTCCAGAGCTTTCATCTCCTCAAGGCGGTGCCCCTGCTCCACTCATCAATTCACCTCTGACACAGAACCAGGACACCAGGTAAGGACTGATTCCCCTGCCGCCTCCTTTGAGATCCTGTGAGTGCCTGAACAGGAGGGACTCACCTCTGTACCCAGTATCTGACACCTAGAAGGTGCTCATCAAATGCTGGTTGAATGAATGAACAAGTGAAGGAATAAATGAAATAACACGGTCTCCACTCCTCCTGGAATAAGCCTAGAGTAATTAAATCCCTAATACAGTAAGAAGGACAGTTGTATTTGTTGAGGAAAGAAAAGTGATATCAAGCGAAAAAAAAAAAAAGGAGTTAACGCTAGAGACAAAAAGTTCCTGTTGATGAAGTTATGACCAGTGAAGTAAATAACAGGATGAGAAACTGAAAAAGGTGGAAGCAGAGAGCTTGGGACAGAGCAACACAACCCAAAAGGGCTGCACCCAGCGGGAGCCGTGTTTACACAAGCACTGGAGGGAAAGAATCACTTTTTGTTCTGAACCAGGACCTGGAGCATCCAGCCTGAAAACAATGCCCTCCTTACCAAGTTCAAGAAGCTCAGAGACTATACCATGTGCAGTTGAAAAATGACAGTCATGGCCCCGGAGGTAAAAATCACTTTACCCATGCACAGAGCCCCGAGACAATGGGGAACGAGGAGATAAAACTGAGTTGCCTGAGTTCTCTTCTAACCGGCAGCAGGAGCAGATGAGTGAATGCTAACGGATCATGCGAGGGGGAAGGAGGTTATAAAACAGAGTACATGGGAACCAGGCGGAGGACGACAGGCTGGTGAGATGCAGTCTGTCAGACGACTCGGGTGTGGCTTGAGAAGGTGGCCTCAGGTAACAGGCAGCAGGGACTCAACCTCTGCCTGCCTCGCCTCACTTTTACCCACCATCACCTATCAATGATGAATCTGATTAATACATTGTTGTCATTGTTGTTTAGTTGCAGACTCACACCCGACTCTTTGTGACCCTACGGAGTGTAGCCCACCAAGCTCCTCTGTCCATGGGATTTCCCAGGCAAGAATACTGGAGTGGATTCTGGTTGATGTAAGATACATAAAATCGACAGGAATTCACACATTTAGGCACCATGAAATGAGGCAAAAGGAAAAGAGAGCCTGATTTTCAAACGATGAAAGTGACCCTGGAAATCATAATTGGGCAAGTCTGCAATATTGTGAGAGTAATAAAAAAATCTGTTAACATCTAGAGGGAATAAACCCAAAAGTAATAAGAAGCTGCGCTTTAGGAAGGAAAAAAGAAAAAGGCATGCCAAATTTGATTGCTTTTCTGATGGAATTACAAGATTACTACTTTAAGGGAATGGAGCAGATGTGATATATCTGAATTTTATTAGAGCATTTGAAAGAACATCTCATACAACTTCTTCCATAAAATGAAGTGACTTTGGCTTGAACCGGGACTGAGGAAATAATAAAAGAAGGGGAGCAATACAGTGCAATCAGTCTCATTGGGAGGAAGGTGTGTGAGAGATGGCACACGGTCCCTGCTGTTTAGGGTGGACAGAATATTCTGCTCTGTGAAAAAGGAAGGATGAGAGTGGCAGACAGGAAACACGGAGATTTAATGGACAAAGGGATGAGAAACACAGTTAAAATGATCTGAATCCATGGAGGAAAATGAAAGCTAGCAAGTATATTTATATATTTAGGAAGGTAAACATACTTGGAAACATATTTGCAAAAATGCACACGCAAAAGGAGAAAGAAACCAGAAATTAAAAACACTGGAAAGTACCTGCTGCTGCTGCTAAGTCGCTTCAGTCGTGTCCGACTCTGTGCGACCCCACAGACGTCAGCCCACCAGGCTCCACCGTCCCTGGGATTCTCCAGACAAGAACACTGGAGTGGGTTGCCATTTCCTTCTCCAATGCATGAAAGTGAAAAGTGAAAGGGGAGTCGCTCAGTCGTGTCTGACTCTGTGTGACCCCATGGACTGCAGCCCACCAGGCTCCTCCGTCCATGGGATTTTCCAGGCAAGTGTACTGGAGTGGGGTGCCATTGCCTTCTCTGAAAAGTACCTAGAAAAGTATTTTGGGGTGCATACCTAATGTGTCTTCATCATGCCATGGTGTAAGTCATTAAAATCTCCAGTAATGACTTACACCATGGCATGATGAAGACACATTAGGTGTTCACCCCAAAATAATTTTTTTAGGTGCCAAAAGGCTGATATTTTACTCATCTTTGGATTTTGCCATTTTGAGTTTGAATCCTCAAGTTTAGCAGCAAAACTACTAAAAATCACTGAAATGAACTATTCTGGGGGCAGGGACGACTCATCCAGTGTCTCTCTGAGATGCTCTCTTGCTTTTTATCTGGTCCTCAATGAGGCCCAGCTCGCCTGCAACTATTTCTAGATAAGTGAACCTTCTCCAGTGCAGTCGTGACGGAGTCTAAAAGGATCCTGGGCTCCCTAGGAAGGTCTGCTGCTGCTGCTTCCAGAAATCTCTTTTCAAAGTTAAAAAAAATTTCTGAAACAAACAGCAGGTTCTGAAATATAATCATTGTGTCCTGGACTTGTCTGCTCTTCAGTTCCCATATCTGTCAGAAGCTAAGTGAGAGGCTTCGAAGCCACCATGCCTGGTGCAAACCTTAGCTCAAGGTTACTTAACATTTCCATGCCTTGGTTTCCTCACTTAACAAGTGCCTAAGGCTAGTATCCAGTCCAAAGGATGATTAAACGAACTGATGCTATGGACTTTTCGGGTGGCTCAGAGGTAAAGAATCTACCTACAATGCAGGAGATGTGGGCTTGATCCCTGGGTCAGGAAGATCCCCTGGAGAAGGAAAGGGCAACCTGCTCCAGCATTCCTGCCTGGGAAATCCCATGGACAGAGGAGCCTGGCAGGCTACAGTCCATGGGGTTGCAAAGAGTTGGACACAACTTAGCGACTAAACAACAACAACAATGCACATAGTAAGCCCCGTGGAAAAGTCAGCCATTCCCAAGTAGACTCGCTGTGAGCAGACAACACATTTAAAAGAGACGAGTTTCAGATAAAAACACATTATTTGGCTCTAGATGCTCATCGATGACTATTTCCTGAAAACCAAAAAAATGAATTCTGTTTGGTTAGGATTACATAATCTAATGATGCTTCTTCAAAGCAGACAATGCAGTCTAAAAGCAAGAAAGAGGCAAAGATTCTACTGCCACTCTGCCACGCTGCCGGTGAGGTTTTGTGCACAACTGACGTGTATCTACAAAATGAGGAAGCTGACACTTGTCTAACCTTCTTCACAGCCTTTGAAGGAAAAATGGGATAAAAGAGGTGGAAACAATTTGCAGGGCTTATAAGAGAAGTGTTTTTTTTTTTTTTTAACAAGAATTTAAAAATGAATCGAGGCAGAGAAGCCATATTAAGGGTAACAGGACTCCACTGTGGCTGGGGCATTCAAATCCACAACAGTGGCACCCACCAAAAAACTGCAAATCCGTGGACTATGGACCATTGTCCTTCATCCTCATCTTGGCCCTCTTATTCCTCTCCACATCCACTGAGCCTCCAGCCTCTGGCAACTCTGCCTCCTAGCCTCTCCTTTGGGCCCATCATGCTCTCTGAGTCCCGCAGACGCTAACTTGGCTGCAGCTCTCATCACTTTTATCGGCAGCCTCTCAGAGCTCAGGTACAGAGGAAACAGGCAGCTGCCCCGTGTCCATCTTATCCCTTCCCAGCCTGCTCTCTCTGTTCTCAGAACAATCCTTCTGCAAAGCTGGACGTGTTCATTCTCCCTGTTTAAAACCCTCCAGTGGCCCTTCGTCCAGCCCTGGAAGGCTCCGGTCCCCTCTGATTTCCTCTCATCAACTCCCTCCTCCTCCTCCACACTCTGGCCTGACAAGCTTCAACTCTCAACAGCCCTTTGGTCCATTTGCCTGGCACTTGGACATCCCTGTCAAGTTTTCTTTGCCTCCTCTTTCAGGAGATGCAGAGGCCATCTCCCGCAGGAAATCTTCCTGGTCTTTCTCCTCTCCTTCCTCTTCCTTTAGTTTCTCTACTACGGCATTTATCACACTCTACTGGAATTGCCTATGTGTTTGCAAATAAACAGTGGGAGGCAGGAGCTGCCTTATTCCTCAGTGCTCCCAGCCTGGGACACACAGCATCCCTCAGCTGAGTGAACGGACCCAGACCATCAGCAGACCCGGGAGCCGAATCCAGTATCAAGACATATCTGGATTTGTGATCCAAAGCTCCCTGGTTCCATGAGCAGTGTATAAGATGTAGAAATGGCCCACAAAAAACCACAGGATAATGCAACCTAAACACTGCTGTAACAAGCCAGGGGATAACTATTGTAGGCACCTGTTGGCCTGCAGCCCTTAAATTCAAATTTCCTCATGTCACCTGGCCTGGAAAATGCCAGAGTTTAGATCAAGCCTTGCAGAAACTCTAATGAAAACTGAAGGAGAGGCTGGTCTTTAAATTTAAACAAAAGAGCATGAGGAATGCAGATCACATCAAAGTGACTCTTCCCCACTACAAATGTAATCACATCACACCTGCTTAACGCACCTTGAGACTCCCCATCACCGGAAGGCTGAAGCCTCCTTGCTTCTCTCTTGCTCACACCCACCCACACAGCACATCATACTAGTGATTCCCACCAAGTACCATGTGGTGGACACCTCTGCGCCTTGGCGCATGCTGTTTTCTTTACCTAAGGTGCCCATCCTCTTCTTAGACTCTCCTGGTCTCATCTCAACGTCACCTCCTCTGAGAAGTCTTCCGTGAGCTCTCCAGGTGGAGCTGAACACGCCTCCTCTGTGCCTCCAGCGCACCTTGTAAGCCACCATGTAATTGCATGGACCGTCTGTTTACGTGCTGTTCCTTCCCCACATGGCATGTCTTAACACATTTTCGTATTCTGGGATTCTAGCATAACGCTCAGCTCAGATAAAGAACTCAATAAATTATCTGTTAAATTGAATTTGTTGAATTCACATGGAAGAGAACACTTCTCGAAAGCCTGAAAAGGTAAAGTGGTTATACTTTCATGATTCGCTTGACAGTAGGGAACATCATTAGAATAAACTGCAATGATTAAGAATGGGCAGGAAGACCTCCACAATTAGAGACTGTAGGGATACCAAACTTTTTAGTTAAATAAACCAAACATAAGAGCAATCATAGAAAATAATATTTAATGACTTTAGGGTACGGGTAAAAATCATCTGATATTTTTAGACTGTTTTCTTTAAAAATGCATCAAAGTACTGTTAAAAAAAAGCCCAAAACAGCCTTTTAGAAGTGGTATTTTATAACAGGTATTTAAATTCTACTTTCACTGTGAGCTTATTCAGAATAATTGTACAATAAAGAAAAGCACCTAGCCTTCGGGTCACTATGCATATATAGCTAAATTATGCAATTAGACGAGAGGTAATTAACCAGGACAGCAATACAGCCAACCTAACGGGGCCAGTTTGGGTCTGAGCGGCTCATAAAAACAGTATGTAGCTAAACAATATGCACCAATGAGGATATCAAGTTGCAGACTCTACCTACAGCCTAACAAATCCCTCCTGACACTAAAGAGCTGTGGAAAGAGAGATCTCAGAGATGGGGCAGTGTCACTGTAAATTCTGCCCAGGAAGGAGCTGATTCTTATTATCTAAAACTTCTGATGTCTATTCAAGTCTCCTGCCCATTTTTAAATTGGTTTATTTTTTTATACTGAGTTGTATGAGATATTTATATATTTTGGATATTAACCCCTTATGTACCATATCATTTGCAAATAGTTTCTCCCATTCAGTAGGATGTCTTTTTTGTTTCAGTGATGGTTTCCTTTGCTATACAAAAGCTTTTAAGTTTAATTAGGTCCCACTTCTTTTGCTTCCTTTGCCATGGGAGACATGCAAAAAAGATAATGATATGATTTATGTCAAGGACTGTTCTGACTATGTTTTATTTTTGAGTTTTATGGTTTCAGGTCTTACATTTAGGTCTTTAATCCATTTTGAGTTTATTTTTGTATATGGTGTGAGAAAATGTTCTAATTTCATTCTATTACATGCAGCTGTCTACTATTCCTAGCACTACTTATTGAAGAGACTTGTCTTCTCTCCATTGCATAGTCTTGCCTCCTTTTTCACTGACTCTAAGTGTGTTGGTTGATTTCTGAGCTCTCTATTCTGTTCCATCGACCTATGTGTCTTTTTCTGGTGCCAGTGCCAAACTGTTTTGACTACTGTAGATTTGAAGTATATTCTTAACTCGGGGACCATGATACCATCAGCTGTTCTTTCTCAAGATTGCTCTGGCTACACACACACACACACACACACACACACACACACACACACACACTTCAATCAACTTTCCTGTTGGCCAGCACACCCCTGTGAGACATGATGGTTCATTAAAAGATGCCGAAGCCAATAAATCAGGGAGCAAGTTGCTTTCCCATCTTTTACACAAGGGGACTTACAACATCTAAGTAGTCCTGAACAACAAAAAAAGTTTTTCATGCCTTGATTTTTATGCTTCTTTAAAAGCAGAGACCAACAGCAGATCAACTGAACTGGCATCTCACTGCACACACTGCCTGTGGGACTGGGGCCCTGGGGCCATGTAGAAGACAACTGGAGGCCACAGTCAGCTACTCTGGGTTGCTTTGGCTTTAAGTTCTTGTCGTACTAAAATTTTCCAGATCTGTTGATTTGAAAGCATCATTCATGGTCCTAACATTGGTGCTGAGTTGATATTTGGTGGCTAAGGACAAAGAAATATCTGTAACAAATAAAAGAACTATCAAAAATATGAGCCAGAGGTTTATTCAGCACCTGCTGTGCATCAGAGGGCTATCTGTCTACCTGTCTGTCTAATCTCTTAGTCCTCAGAATAAGGACTGAGATGCAAGGTAGACATCATCACCATTTTATAAATAAGGAAAATAAGGCTCAGAAGGGTTCAGTTTGGTCACTTCCCCAAAGCACATACAGCCAATTAGTGGCAAAGGTAAGTTGTAATTTGAGGAGTCACAAGCACTCCCAAGCCCATCTTCCTCACCATCCTTCCGAAGAAATGAAGCAATTTGTACCAGGTATTCTGTGGACACATAATAAAAATTTAACTTTTTTGCTTACTCATTTTACTGTATGTATTTCTCCAGCTTTCTGTTCTTCTCCTTCCTTGCTTCCTTTTTTTTTTTCAATTCCTATCCCTCCTTTTTTTGTGGCATTTGATAAACTTTAGTTGAAAACTGTTTAAACACTTTCTGAGGGTGTTTGGAGAGAAAGGCCCAAAAAGTAATCTTTAGATGCTTAAAAATAATCATTAATCCACATAGTATGGATAAATATATTTAGGTTTTCAGGTACCCCAAATATTGGAAAAATCAATTCTCTTGGAATCTTCATATTCACATACACACACAATTAGAATCATTTTTTTAAAATCAGAAATGTCACTTGCTTTTGAAATGATTATTCAGTATTAGTCTCACTCTCAGCCAAAATTCCCATAATGCCTGGATAAACAAAAAGGGAGTTGAACACTAGATTATTCAGCTTTCTTCTTTTTTGCACAGTGTGATAAACAATAATTAAAAGTGTAAAACATAAGTTAACAATGCAAAACAGAACCATCTTCAAGGCTTTGCAGAATGCAGCTTTCATATCCTAGGATGCTGACCTTCTGACAAGTCTATAAGTTTTATTTTCAATGGCCACAGAACCCCCTTTTAAAGTGAAGCCTAAAAGTGAGATAATAATAGCTCATATTTAGGATTATTTAGTTTCTCTATAGGAGACAGACTCCAATATTGAGAGAGAGAAAAAAGATTTCCATTAAAATCATTTAAAATGATTTAGCAACATTAACTACAAAAGACACAAAGGATGATGAAGAAAGTCCAATAAAACGTGTCTAAAATAAGACACAAAAGAAGGCAGCAGTCACAGGGAGCTGGGATTTGGTGTGTGCGCGTGCTCAGTCCCTGACTTGTGTCCGACTGCTTGTGACCCAGGGACTGTAGCTCGCCAGGCTCCTCTGTCCAGCGGTTTGTCCAGGCAAGAATACTGGCTGGAGTGGGTTGCCATTTCCTCCTCCAGGGGATCTCTCTGACACAGGGATTGAACCAGCATCTCCTGTGTTTCCTGCATTGGCAGGACGATTCTTTACCACTGAGCCACCTGGGAAGCCCTGGGGTTTGGTAACGACATGCAAAACAAAAATAAGAATATAAAATAAATCACATTTAACAGGCATTCATAAGTTTACCTAGCTCAACAAAATGGATAAGCTTCTAAAAGTTCTGTATAAACACAGTTTTGCTTTTTTCCAAAATTAGTAAGAGAAAGATAAAAAATCTAATGAAGTTTTGCAGTAAGTTTCTCTCTACAATGACAGAAATACTGTTACACAGCAAACAGATACCTGCTTGGACTCCCTGCCTGAAATGATTTCTAAAATTTTGCATAAATGATGTAATTTTGATAAATGTATAAATGATGGTTTATATAACAGCATGTTTTCTAAAATCTAGGCAAATCTGTATGCTGTTGTGAATATGGAAAGTGGAGAAAAAACCAGAGGGCTGATTTCCATTTCACTTTTGGTATTTAAATGCCACGGTGATAACTGAACACTGCACAGAGTTAAATAAATTATTGTTCAATTGTCTTGTAAATAGCTCAGACCTTCAGTCCAGAATCAATAAAATATATGCCTTGCCTGTGGTTTACTCAAGGCTACAGAAATTCAGAGTAATCAATCATTCCAGGAGGCTTTTATAGCTTGCAGGCAGTGAGAACTCTATTTTACTGAATAAAGGCATTTAATTAGTAGGTATTATTAAAGTGTAATTTTCCATGTTAAACTATTTTTCTACATAAACTAGCTTCCCAGTATGCTGACTTGTAAAGACAGGGTTACCCTGAGTTCTCCCAACAGACAGGTAATAACTCCTTTTTGTCTCCGGGTTTTCTGATTCTACAGAGCACATTCTTTCTGCTGTCATCAAAAAATAACTTGTGAACAAATATTCTCTGAGAATTTTCTTATGTCACCATCCTACAAACAAAATCTTTTAAAACAAACCTGAATCCCAACATTACCTATTGTGATATTTCTTATCCTATAAAGGAAATTGTACCATAATACTAATTATCCCGTAGCTGGTGGACTAATTACAGCCACTCTATCACAAAAGTGCAATACTGGACAGATACTTTTTGTCCAAGACAGTATAAAATAGCCTTTTGACTTTTAGTTTAAAAAGACTGTGACAAGTGACTACTAATTCAATCCATAAATTCTATCTAATAATGGTCCAAATTTACCAATATTAATGATGGGAGGAAAATGAATTTGGCATAAGCATACACTTCACATGATTCCTGGCAGATATGAAGAAACATTCAAGGAAATAAATCCACCTAATGAAAGACCAAATATTATGAACAAAACCCACAAAGACTGGAAAGAGGTTATTTTTTCCTCCCTTATTATGGAAATTTACTGGTTACGATACTTAAATTTCAGATCTTTTCTTTAATGGTAAATAACTTTTGTTAAAAGATCTCTAAAAAGACACCATTGCTGATTATGTAACAATGATGATGTGCGGCTATGATTTCTCCGCTCTGGACCAAAGGACAAAAAAACAGTAAATTTTGGTTACTGTTTTAACCTAAGAATTCTTCTAAATACTTCTAAATCAACTGCTGCTTCTCAGCGTAGAGCTAGATCTGCTGAATGATTACAGGATGACGAATGACAAGTGATATAAAGAAGAATATAAATTTTCACAAAATTCAAACTTGGCAACATATGAATGGACCCCACAGAAGAACACAACAACCCTTCCCAGATAACGTACAGTATAATTAACCAGAAAGGTGTGGCAGTGCTTTTGACTGTGATCAGCCATCTGGAAGGATTTCAAATAAACAACCTAGCTATTGCTGCTTTGCTAGACAACTGATCATTCTTAGTGGCGAATATTAATAATCGCTTTTGAAAAAGATTAGAACAAAACTAGCTTTGTGAATTACTGCACCCTTTCTTGCAAATGTACAGTAGGTAAACCAATAGTTTTATCATTATCAATACAGCCTACTTTAATATATTGGATATAAATAATTGTCACTAAAAATCATCTGCTGTGTATTCAGATAAAGCTATAGAGATCTGCCTTGTTACCTAGCAACTGGGCAAGTAACTGCCATACTGCAAAAAAAAAAAAATTCCTTATTTTTTAGGTAGAGTGTGAGCAAAAGCATGAAGGGAGGTACGTTTGGGGTGCAACCCTAGTTTATCAAAATCTCCATAATTCCCTGGTTAACCTTTGTTATATAATGATTCATCTTCCCTCAATGACAAAAGAGTATTTCCATTTGCTTTGGTTAATAAGATCACTGAAACATTTTATATTTCTGGATAAAACTGAAGACAAATCATGCTGAATTTTAGAGCTAGAGGGAAGACTGGCTTTATAAATGAGGAGGCTAACGTAGCTGAGAAGATTAAGTCGCTGAAAGCTGTGTGACTACACAACTTCTTAAAAAAGTAAATATATGTGAAGTGTTGAACAGCACCTGTCACACTGAAAGGATTACATGTCTGATACTGTTATTTTTTATTATTGTCATTATTACTGACGGAGTTGGATCTAGAATCTATTTCCTAATTTCCCAAACAGTATTCTTGTCATTAAACACATTCCCTCCAAATACAGCAGTGCTTTAAAACGTACAATGTACATCTTCCATGAGCAAAAGCTGTATTTTAATTGTAAAATGTATGTATTAAATAAAAATATCTATGTAGATTCATTTTTTAAATGTATTTATTTACTTATTGAGTCCCAGTTGTGCCACCCAGGGTCCCTGGTCGTCACTGTGGCATGCACGATCTTTAGCTGTAGCATGCAAAGTCTTAGTTGTGGCATGTGGGATTTAGTTCCCTAACCAAGGATTGAACCCAGCCTCCCTGTGCTGGGAGCCCAGAGCCTTAGCCGCTGGGCCACCAGGGAAGTCTCTGTAGCAGAAGAAAACTGAGTCTTCAAAACTAATAATTCGTAGCTTTGCTTAAAATCAAACCTTTATCATCCTCAAATATAGATAACTGATGTAGAGCTAAAAAGCATGTCTAAACCATCTTTGAAAGGCAATATTTTGTTGTTGATCTAGAAGTATAAAATTTCCCATCTTTCAAAATGATCCTTGATCTACATTTCTCACTTCATACCAAACATTAACCTGATACATTTATACTGAAAGATTTCAAACATTCGTTAGATTAAGAAGAGCTCACACTGAATCTGAAGAAGTCCACACACCCACACATCTTGATTAGTATACATCCCTTATACATTTCCTAATATTTATATTCTCTCTCCCTAGGCGATCTCATCCAGGCACATGCTTTTAGGTACCACACCTATATGATGAGCATCTTTCCTGAGTTTCAGGCTTGTAGATCCAACCACTTGCTTCACATTTCCACATGGATATCAAGTTTCTTTGATTTTTAAAAAGCTTAAAAGAACTTTTGATTCCTTCTCCCACCAGGGGCCCAGTCTGTTCATCACCCACCCAGTTGCTAAGAACAAAAATTTAGGCATCATCCATAACTCCTCCCGTCCCTTAATCTTTCAAATTAATTCATCGGCAAAACATCTAAATTCTGTTTCCAAAATAGACCCCGGAATCTGATTTAAGATGGTAAATTTAAACTTCCACACAGAAGTTCCCTTCCTAAATACCAAACAGAATGTGCAAAAAAAAAAGTAAATAGTAAGAAAAAAATACCAACAGTGACCAATCGAGGAAAGAGACATAAACAAATATAAATAAGCTTCAATACTGGCAGCCAAGGAAAGAAACAGAAGATTCTGGAGCAGGATAAAGAGGCACAGTGTTGCCTGATTCCCAGCCGTGTTCTCACTCCCCAGAGACGTGAGTCAACAAGACTCTGAGAATTCTAAGAACTCTAAATGTAGAGAAAACACATACTCAGTGAATATCTGTGTCTGCTTCCTTTCTCTACTGAGGAGTAATGGAAACGTGAAACGAAGCAAAGGGTGGAAGGGGCTGACTCCATGGAACTGAAGGCTCCAGGGCTGCCCACTGAGACGAAGAATCCGGTGGTCTGACGTTACCTCCAGGGTAGCTGCTGGCTCACACAGAACCCGTTAGTTAACTATACAAAGGCTGTCCTTGGGATCTCCCACCTACTCCCTCCCGTGACACGAATGCTGATAACAGGGACATTCAGCAAAACCTGAGAAGGCCAAGCCCCGGAAACCCAATCAAGGCTGCACAGGGTGTGAGTTACTTCTCTCTACAATTTCTATCTCCTTGGCAACTTCTTCAGTCCAGTTCAGTTCAGTCACTCAGTCGTGTCCGACTCTTTGCAAGTCCATTGACTGCAGCACGCCAGGCCTCCCTGTCCATCACAACTCCCGGAGTTTACTCAAATTCATGTCCACTGAGTCAGTGATGCCATCCAACCAACTCATCTTCCGTCGTCTCCTCCTCTTCCCACCTTCAATCTTTCTCAGCATCAGGGTCTTTTCCAGTGAGTCAGTTCTTCACATCAGGTGGCCAAAGTATTGGAGTTTCAGCTTCAGCATCAGTCATTCCAATGAATATTCAGGACTGATTTCCTTTAGGATGGACTGGTTGGATCTCCTGGCAGTCCAAGGGACTCTCAAGAGACTTCTCCAACACCACAGTTCAAAAGCATCAGTTCTTCTGTGCTCAGCTTTCTTTACAGTCCAACTCTCACATCCATACATGACCACTGGAAAAACCATAACTTTGACTAGACGGACCTTTGTCTGTTTACAAAGGCAGCTTCTTCACACGTCAGAAGGTGGACAGGTCCAGGCCATCAACCATAGCTCAAGGGGAAAATCAAACCGGTCCCTCAGAAGGCGGGAAGTGATTTGGGAAGTTACTTACACTGTGTCTGGGCAAAGCTCCCCAAGCAATAGCAAGATGGAAAGAAAGAAAGAGAGAAAAAACCCCAGCATGGCAGATATGCAAAGAAGGAGGGAAGAAGGAAAGGGGAGGAAAGGAGCGGAGAAAAGGAAGCAGGGAGACAGGAAGGATGGGAGGGGAGGAGGGAAGGGAAGAACACAGAACGCAGGGGTCAGAGCATAGGAAGTAAATCTAGCAGAAATTCACCCAAACAGAAAGAAGGACTTCCTCACACAAACTTCCTATTACAGAGGAACGATTTCAGCAAAGGCTGACGCTAAAGAGAGAATAATGAAACAAATGAATGAGATGCAAAGAGAGACTGTGGACCTAACAAAACTATTCAAGTGCCAGAGAACATTATTTTAGAATCAATCAATAGATTATTAATAGAAATGTCAAGAAAACAGCAGACACTTATAAAAAAATTGAACTACTAACCCAGAGGAAAGGACTGAGGTAATTCACTGTGAATGCAGGTGAAAATGACAAAAGACTATATAAAAAAATTAATAGATATGGAAGACAGACAAAGATGATCCAAAATAAGGATAACACAGAACATTCAACAAGACATAGCCTAGCTATGCTACTGAGCTATGAGGACAAAGAAAGAATTCTTTGGGATTCAGGCAGGAAAAGCAAACACTTACAAAGGGTGGCTTCAGATTTCACAGTAGTAGTGAATGCCACTAGACAATGGAGAAACAGTTGCAAAACTCTAAGGGAAAGAGAGCATAACACAAGGATATTATACTCAGCCTCAATGTTGCTCAGTTATAGAAGTAACAGAAAGACACCCTGAAATATCAGGAAAAAAACAACAAAAAACAAAACTCTCAGAAGTACAGTAGCTACAAGCCTTTCTTGAAATAAGTAAGAACAAAAAGCAACTGACAATGACATCTAGGCAGTTAAGAGATGACTCAAAGAACTCATTTAGAAATGGAGCAGCTATACTAAAGGACTGGGAAACATTGGGTCTATTTAACTAGAAAAATTTATATGAAATAAGCTTAGAAATTATGATTTTATGATTATAGAATAGCAAGTGTTATAACATGATCAATACAAATTAATTAAAAGTATTAGCTGAGAGAAGAGATGGGCAATAATGTACTTAAAATTAGAATGTGTAGTTTAAAAAACACAATGCTTCCAGCCCTGAGGCAGATTTATCGTAAAGCTACTTAAGTTTCAAGACCCTTCACCTACATGGGTGATTTGTTTTTTCCCAGGCCTTGGGAAGGGTCACAGCAGAGCATTCACATGATCACGTGTCTGTGAAATATACTGTATTTTCTTAAAGAGGAATCCACTCCTGCTCAAACCTCTTAACATTTTTCATTTCTCTTAATCATGACAGGATTTAATAACCATTAATCATAAGCATTTCTCTTAACCATAATGGGAGATCGTTTAGGAAATAACTTGTGGTAAGGAGTTTAACTTGTGGTAATAACTGTTTGAAGTTCAACAATTATTTAGCTTTTCTTACTTCCATTTTTTTATGCTGTTAAGTATAAGAAAATAAACTTTAGTATTTTCTATTTAAAAATAGTGTTTCTGGTATGATCCCATTGTTGCCATTACTACAAAAACATTTCTTTCTACTCATGCATCCATTTATCAATCAGTTTGTATGTATGCATAGAAAGATGCTTTAAATGATATTAGTCTAATGTTAAAGATGATTATTTCTGGGTGGTGGGGTTTAGAGTAATTTAAAAATTTTTTATATTTTTATTACGTGCATCACTTGAATTATGTCTTATAATCACATATCAAATATCAAAAATAATGTGGGATTATTTTTCTTTAAAAAATGCCAAGATATTACTTTGGATGGTGAGAACTACAGAGAGCTGTTCTTTTCTTCTTTGTATTTTCCTATATTTGTAGAACTTCAAAAAGCTTTTCACAATTTGATATTCTGAATCTTTCCACATCTCTTCTTTGCTTACTGTCACTCCCTAGACCAAATCTCTATCAGTTCTTACCTGGGCTACTATTAAATAACAGTCTTCTATGTGGTTCCTCTGTGTCCATTCCAGCCGTAGTTTTGTCCCGTCTTCACATGGCAGACTGTGTATTCAAAGATAAATACTGCCACACTTTGGCGTTAAATCCTCCATTTGCTTCATGGCATTTTTAGAATAAAACCCAAATCCTTTGCCATGACTAGCAAAGCTGACCTAAGTGGGCCAGGACGTAGCCACACTGGACTGCTCTCTGGTACCCAAACAGACTGCGCCTGCTCCCCAAGGACGCATGTGCATGTGGGCCCCTTGGCCTCAATGCTCCTTCCCCAGGCTTCTCTGCCTGGCTCCCGTCACCGTTCTATGTTGGAAGGACACCTTCTTAGGGAGACCTTCTCTGAACAATTTTTGAAAGTCACATCACTGTCCTCCAGAACATTCTCAAGCACTTCACCCTGTTATATGCCTTTCACTGCATTTACCACTGTCTGACATCCTCTCCATTTATTTACTTGTTTTGTATTAACCTTCCCTCACTAAATATCTGCTCTACAAAGCAGAAACCTTGTCTATTTTGTTCACCATTGTATCTCCTGCCCTAAGAACAGTGCCTCGAAGATAGTAGACAGTCCACAAAAATGTCTCACGCGAATGAATACACACATGTTGTTTCCAGCCTAAAAAGAAGGGTGGTATTTGCAAATCTGCCTTTTAAGTCAGTTTTTTAGAACTCAAAATGCAAGTTCCTTCAACCAAGCCACCATATAAACAGTAATTAGACATTAAGGCTAGCCCATGAACGTCCACTGGACCCATCATGGGCTAAAATTCTGTATATCTGCAACAAAAATGCTAAAAACAAAAACAAAAACAAAACCCACCATGATGAATTATCATTGGCATAATATACAATTAAAAAGAAATAATTTATTTACTATGAACAAATTACAATTATTATTCATCTTTCATATTAGTGGAGACATTTATGGATTTTGTGAAGGGGGCTTCAGATCATTTTTAAGGGCTGTAGGGTCTTCCAGTCCAGGGTTTTATCCATCTAACCCACTTTAAAATGTACAGCACTCGGCTCCTTTCATAACAGATATCACACTATTCCCACTCTGAATACCTATCAGCCATGAGTTGGGCCACTGTTTGTATCAAAAATGTAATAGAGGAAATAGATTTTCTGGAGGTATTAGGAAAGAGAAAACTAAGAAGAGGGATTAAAGAGGTTGTGTGATTTAAAAGATATCTGAGCTAAGAGCAGTGAATGAGAGGAGAGAAAAAGTCAGTGAGGTGTGGTTAGGAGAATACGGGAAAGAAAAAGTTTCTCCTGTTAGCTACTGGGCATTTTCATTTTCCAAGACAGCTTAGTTCCTGTCTGGAATAGTTCTGGGTAGGTCAAAGAAGGGACCGCCAATGTGTAAATGATGCTGAAAGTTGAGAGGGACTATTTATTTCTAATTTGAAACTTTGTACCAAATTCGGTTTGGCAAAAAGTTTGTAAGACTAATCTACCAGTAGGATGAAACAAACAGCATCGCCCACATCAGGAGGACTAACTACGCCTTGCCAGACCTTCCACTCCAGAGAGAAAGCTGTGTTAGTAGAAAACAATTTGAACCAATTATTTTTACCCTAAATTGACAGTTAAGATAGAAAAACAAAAAATGTATTAAGAGCCAAGAGGTGCTGCAAATGGTCTGCACGTCTTTTCTGAAAAAAATGAACCACGGAGGTAAAGAGAAGCAGCTTGTTTTTACAGTCACATTTTGTATTTCCAGAACAATATCTACACAGTGGTCATGATTTCTAAACATCAGGAAGCAAGTCTTCTGCAAACATCACACAACACAAAACATATCACCTGTTGCAATTACTACTACGTGCAAGTCACGTCCAAGTCTTAATTGAAACCAAAACAGACCATAAAACTCACGGTTACCGAAGAATCATTCCAACTGAAATGTGCTAAAATGACAGGATGCTCCAATAGTCTTAAAATACTATTATCTCTTGCCAAGAGTCTTAATTTTCACATGACGACAAAACCTCACCCTGACGAGTGTTGTGAGAGCTACACATGGCCAAGCAGTGCCGAGACTGCGCTGGGGTCGCATACTAATTTCCGTGGCTTCAAAGGTGTCTGTCTACAGTGACAGAGGGTTTGGGACATGGAACATGGGTATCTGGACAATCTCAATGCAGCCATTGATTTTTCCAGAGTATGTTCTTGTGGTTAATCCTACGAAGTTTGTAATTTCAGTTTAGTTACATGAATTCCAAACCCTGAAGAGACATATCCATAAAAGCCATTTATAGAACAATCCTGTTTTCAGATTCACCTAAAAACACACTATGAAACATTTAGTAACAGAGGATATCACAACATGCATTTTTGCTTTTTCTACTTCAAATATTGTATTGCTGCTCTTCTTTGCATGTCCTCCTATTCCCATATGAGAAAACTACCAGTAAGTCTTGGCTCTGTAAATACCAGAATCAAGAGGTACTGCTTAAACAAAAGTTTTAAGGGAATTAATATTGGATTTTCATCTAAAGATGTTATTCTCATAATTTTTTAAAGAAAAAAATGACTCAGCTTAATCATATTTTGACTTCTAAAAAAAAACATCTCATGATTTCATGAAGAGAAAGCAAAAATCAGATTAACAAGGATGGTTTTCATCTCACACTAGAATCATAAGAAAGGTTAATTTTTACATGAAAATTCCATCTACATAAAAATAGATTTCTGGAACAATGCATTATTGACAGATGTGTAGGAAGATAAATGCACTCATGTAAATGTTCTTTCTCAAGCAAATTATTAAATATATTGACAGTGCTGCACTTTGAAAACAATCATTTTAAAGAAATTAAATATTAATACAAGAGTAAAGACATCATGGCTAATGTAATCTCTCACTCAAAGAAATATACGTGCAACACTTTTTTCCAAGGCTTATTGATATTCACTGCTATTAAATTTCATGGCAAACATTTATGCTTTGTACTGGCTATTGTCTATGAAAGGAAAAAAATGAGTAACCAATTAATAAATTTGGATTCGGTTCACACTTCTGTTAATTATTGGTGGCTTAATGAGGACCTTGTACATTGATTTCTGGCAGTGGCACTTGTAAATACTAAATCTGAATTACTATTCTAAGTCCAAAATGTATAAAAATCAACATACCTATGGCAATACAAATGTTTTACTCATGACCATTAATGACTTTAATCAAGCAGATCTCCTAATTAATTTTTCTAATTGTTCATTCCTCCTGGGACATTAGCTGGCTTGATGGATATTAACGTGACATATGTGACATTAGCATCTGGTCAGAAACAGGGACATCAGTAAACTCTACCCGGTGTTTCTACAGACTTTGCCAATGCTATAAATACTGACAATGCCGAAACATTTATTTCAGTATAATATTGAGAGAACATGTCTGCCTTCCATTTTTAGAGAAAGGATAAACCTGCTTCAAAACACAAGGTGGTCAAAAAGACTTATTCAGTAAATGATGCAATAAAAATGACTTAATAGTAAGTTGGTAAACATCTGCCAACATTTAGGAAGACAGTAACATCACAAATGATTATTTGCTTTTCCTGAACAATGCCTGCTAATCTACTCTAGTTAGAATATATATAGTAACCTCAAACAAATGCTACTATTTTAAAGAAAATCATTCCTTAC
Organism: Cervus canadensis; assembly: GCF_019320065.1. Taxonomy (NCBI): domain Eukaryota; kingdom Metazoa; phylum Chordata; class Mammalia; order Artiodactyla; family Cervidae; genus Cervus; species Cervus canadensis. The sequence goes on from NC_057406.1 coordinate 47,132,896, forward strand.
ATTTCAGACCAATTGTACCACATGCAGTAAATTAAAAGATAAGAAATGTATCAGAATACAACACATGCATACAAACTTGGTTAAAACTGCCAACTTTTAAATTGATAGTAACTGTCCAGTGATGATAATTTTAAAATGCAGACAAATAAATGCACCTACAAGTTTTGTTAAAAACTATATATGCCCAAGTATCTTACTAGATATTGTACCATGCTGGACTATATTTCAAAACTATTTTAATGGAGCTTTGCTCTCCGCACAGAGGCAAGATATTTTATTCTCTTTCTCTGCCCTCCCTTAGGGGAACTGTAGCAATATAGGGTCTCTCAATCCTAATACACAGACATATTATCTCTCTATTGTTACTGGTTAAGAAAAAAAAATATTACTTCACTAAAAGTGCCAAAGTACATCAAACAAAGTAACTCTAATGCAGTAAAATTAAGTTTCGCCCATTAGCAACTGCAGGAGGAAGTTTCTATCCTTGAACAGAGAGCTGACTCCTCACTGCTTTTATCCAACATCATATTCCACCCCCCTGCATTCTGAAGTTAAAATGTCTTTGTAACAATGTTTTTCTAAATGACAAGTCGCAAAGTCTTCCTGGGTAGCAGGCATCTGTTTCAATTTCATTTGTACCAGTTACTCCTTTCTCCTCCATCTGAGTTCCCGGAGAATCACTGTATCATATCAAGCACTATTCAGGACTGACTGGGTGGAATGAGAGAAAGGAACACTTCTGAAAAAAGCTTTACAATGGAACAACGGTCAACACCAGTCATTAGAGCCTATTTTGTCACAGAGCCATCAACACCATGGACTCAGATAACCCAGACACCGCCGGCATCTCCTGGCCCAAGCTCATCTGCTGACTACAAAGAACGCAGGTTTTGGAAGCAACCTTGGGAGGTTTTCTAATCTTCTTTTCTCTCTGCCTTCGGGTTCCAAACCAGCTCAGAACTGGCTCCAAACTTCGATGTGAATCTATCCTAATGTAAAGTCTGTAAGACTCCTTCGGTAACTTGTGTCAATGTTGAGAAAAGTCTTTAAGTTGTACCTAAATTCTTCATGTTGCCTTCCCAACACGCTTTCCTCTATTTCTGTTTTTCCAGATGCTAGAGTCCATATAGCAAATGTCCTGATCTAGAAAGTCCTTAAGAATCCTTAAGGACTCCAAAGTTCACATGCCTTCAATCTACCCATACAACATGCTGGGTGCATCTCTGCAGCTGGGGTGCAGAATTTTTAGCCTCCTGAAACTAACATCTCAGTCGCTAAGGGAGGAGATGGTCGCCGCAGTGAGGACTAGCCTTCCTGGCCAATCTCTGAAAATGCAAAGCCTTCCTGAGCTGCCCATTTGTTAGAGGGGCTCATGTTTGTATACGGTTGGTTTTCTTGGAGGAGAAAAAACAAGAAAGAAAAAAAACGCAGCGCTGGCAGCATCCTTATAAAAACAACACCTTGTTTGCCTTTGGCAAGTTTTAGCCTGGAGTAAAATTACATCCAAGTTACAACCATGCAAATCGGGATTTCAAAGGAAATGTTGATCCGACCTTCATGAAAGCTGCAAATTGCCGTCTGTGCTGCTCTAATACGGCTCTCCGAAGCGCAGCATTGGAAAGTCCAAACCCACTTTCCCCTCTGATTAACCAACGTATAAAAATATGAGAGCGGGCACGCTCCATACCAACCCTCCCGGCGTCTATTCTTCCTGCTACTGCTGAAAGGTGATTCAAAGCGCACCTGGAAATTACATGGCTTGGTGTGGCTTTTTGATACTGAAGACAAATGACCTTTGGAAAATATCTACTCGTGAAAGTCAAGTCATTTGGAAAGACATCCGGCAATTTACCATTTTCAAACTCCTCGCAACCGAGAATGTGAGGAAAGGAAAGGGAAAATGCGCTCAATCCGACAGGGGGGAAGCAATAACCAAACCACGTTTTTTTTTTTTTTTAAAGCCCACAGTGGAGACAGCCAGCCTGACCGCAACAAATGCCCCGACAAACCCTCTCCGCAGCCTTTTTGGATTTTCCGACCCGGCTTCCCTTTTTCCTCCTGCCCCAGCCGCATCGCCACTTCTCGCCACCGCATCTTGGTGAGCGGGGGCCGCGGACCGCGGGGTAACCGTGCCCCGCGCCGCCGGCAGCCACGCCGCTACTCACCCGAGCCGCTCGGCACTAGCCGCGGGCTGGCAGCGAGCCGGGGTCTGCGAGGGCTGGCGGGCTCCGGCGCCCGAGGACGCGGACATGTGGGCTGGAACCTCCGCGCATCTAGCCGTTGCCTCTGAGCATCTTTCTGAGCTCCCCCAGCGAATGCGAGCTGCGCGGCGAGGGGAGCGCGCCGAGGACGGGAGGGAGAGGCGCCGAGCCGGCCGCGCCGTGCCGAGCGCCGGGCTCTCCCCGCGCGCGCCCCGGGCCCGCGCACGCGCCCCCCGCCGCGCCCCCGCCACCCCGCCGCGCGCCCTCGCACGCGCCCGGCCCCACGCGGCGCGCGCCAGCCCGGGCGGCGGCGGCGGCGGCGCGTCCTCCCCCGAGCGCGGTCTCCCGGGCGGCCGGCTGCGCTCTCTATTGTTCTGCGGTGGCTTACCCGGGGTGGGTGGCCGGGGCGGGTGGGAGGTGTCGGCTTAGTTCCCGGGAGGACTTACCGCTCAGGCGGACCGTAAGTGCGAGAGCGCCGTGGGCTCGGGCACGGCGCGCGGGGGATGCGGAGTGCCTAGCTCCGCCGGCTGCCAGCGCGCGGGGGCTTCCTCCCACCGCACTCGCTCCCGCTCGGAGCCCGGCGCATCCTGTGTTACTATGGATATCTCGCTCTTCGCCGCCCCCTCCTCGCACTCCCAGAGGCCGCCGCAGAGGCAGCCAGGCAGCGCCGCAGGCGCCCAGGTGACCAGCAGCCGCCACTGCCGCCGTCACCGCCGCCGGGGAGAGGAGGAGGAGGAGACGGGAGAAGGCAGGTCCGCGAGGCCACCTCGAGTTTCCTCCCACTCGCCAAGCTGGGTTCACGACGCAGGAGAAGCCGCAGCTGTCCTCAGCTAGTGTGGCTGGGGGTGCCATCGCCCCGAGCGACCAGCGTTCCCACTCAGAGGGCAGGGGTCGGCCCCCGGTAGACTCAGAGGGGCACGGTTAAGACTTGGAGTAAGATTTTGACACCAAACACCCCTCAGCCCCATCCCTAGTTGCCACAAAAGTTACCATTGTACTGCTACCAGCACTTGTGGAAACTTCCTTTGGCAAAGGTTTCCTTTCAAAATTATGCCAATTAAATGAATATATTAATGCCAACGGTGTTTCCCTGCCATAATAAATAAAAATAATATGTGGCTTACAGACTGCTTAATACCGTAACATCTGAATGAACATATCTGGCAGCCCACACTCTTCAGTTCCTTGCTGTTTCAACCCTTCTATCCAAAACTGTGATCCCGCTTAGTCTGGGATATGAACCACGGATTCACACAGAGGATAACTAATGTCTGATCACAGGGTAACAGCACCCGAACAGTCTATAGAAAATAGGTTGGAATGAAGAAACTTTAAGATAAAGTACTTAAGGAAATGTACGACATTATGATGAACTCCAAACAGTTCTCATGATCAGTCTGTTGTTCAGGGCACATTTACTTTCTATACTTTTTGAGTATCCGTTTTTCATCTTAAAACCAGAGAACAACGATTTTGATCATTGCAAAACGTCACACTGAAACAGAAATGTTAATTTGTAAACGTTAATCAATTTTTAAGATAAGTAATGTTTGTGCACGCATGCTGAGTTGTGTCTGACTCTTTGCTATGAAGCACTTATTTGCTGGGTATCTGTGAGTTATCTCCTTGAATTCTCACAGCTCTGTGAGGTAAGTTTTATTATTATTCTTGCTTTACCGATGAAAAAGAAAGGCTTAGAGAGATCTGCAACTAGGAGGTATAGGACAACATCCACTTTCTTAAACAAGAAACAGGAGATGCCCTCCGTTTTGTTTACTGTCATGTCATTTTGGGCTTCTCTCATAGCTCAGTTGGTAAAGAATCTGCCTGCAATGCAGGAGACCCAGGTTCAATTCCTGGGGGCAGGAAGATTCCCTGGAGAAGGAAATGGCAGCCCACTCCAGTATTCTTGCTAGGAGAATCCCATGGACAGAAAAGCCTGGCAGGCTACAGTTCATGGGGTCGCAAGAGTCAGACATAACTTAGTGACTAAACCACCACATTTTCTGCCTTGGTGAAGTTCAGGCATAGTATTCTCTGAAGTCACCCCACTAGCAAAGGATGGGGTTAGGATAGAAACTCATGCCTGTCAGTATCCATAGTCATATGGAAACTATTTCTCATTTCCATAAAGGGTTCATGAAGCTTTTTGATTGTAATGTCTCCTACCTATAGAAAGTGAAACAGGTTGAAAACAGCTGCCTTCCTGACTGGTATACTCTTTACTGAACATGACCTGCCTTCTTGCCTGGGGCATCTTCAAATGTCTGTTTTCTGAGATCAGCAAACTTCTGATGGGTTTGGAAGTCAGGCCATTTAGTTCTGTTTCTCACTCTGCAATGGAAACACATGTGACTTGAGGTGGAGTAGATGCTTTCTTGGTTTCCCAATCTTGCAAATAATCATAGAGTGACATTTCCCAGGGCATCATCCTCTTCTCAGTATCGTTCTCTGGTAACAGCATCGGGCTTGCTCAGAGATGTCATTTGTTAGCAGTGAACTGCAGGCTTTTTGGAAAGGAATTATGCTATCATTTTTGTATTGTGTCGAATCCTCTGTACTCTAGAATAATTTGGGGCTGTAGGCCATTTTGTGTCTGAAACACCTCTAGAGAATGATGGAAATCGAATTCTCTGTCAGCATTTGTGCTTGACTAATGAAAAGTCTTCTTGAGGGAGCTGGGAGGGAAAGTTGCTGTCCAGAGTGGCTGTCGCTGATGCTCCATTCAGCATAATCATATCACATATTAACTGCTATAGTCCTGGAAATTAACTTCAGCATGGCAGTAATGAAATTTGGCCATGACCTCCAGATATGGGTATTAAAACATAAAGGTCTTTTCAGTATAATCTCCTACTGGTTGGGGTAAAAACATTAAATAATTCACAGAAGAGTGGCTTTTTACTCTTTGGCACTAAATAGCCCCACTTACAGTTGAAATTTTAGACATTTTTATGTTCTAGACTAGCATAAAGGATGTAAAAGATCATCTTCTGAAACTCTCTCATATTGTAGAAAAGGAAATTGATACTTAGAATGTTTAATTCACTTGCCCAAGGATCTAATCTAATTAGAAGCAGAGCAAACCCATGAATTCTTGCCATTTGTTCAGACACTTACCATGATACTGTAGTGCCCCAGGATATTCAATGTCAGAATTATTTTTTCCTTCAGTTATTTTATTTTTTGCTAAAAGTCAGTCAAGTTCCAGTTTATGTTATTTAGAATCTGAATGATATATAATCTAGTGTTCTTTAACTTGGAGGGTATCTATATCTTCTTTTTAATAATCTGGTTATATTAAGTAATATATTGTTTCTTGACAAATGAGACAATTTAGGAAAAACTCTTATAGTACCAATTTCTAAACTCCCTGTATCCCCACTGGAATGTAAAGCATTCATTCCATTACAGGTCATCAGGAATGCAACCTTTCTGACATAAACTAATTATTTAAGAACATCTATTTTTTATTAGAAAGGACTAATATTTGAGATTCTCCAATTTGCATTAAAAAATTGTCCAGAAGACTGTGTTGACTATTTTAGTCTCAGAATGTCTAAAGATGGTGGTAACATTCAAATAGATATATAGAACACTGATTCAAGTCCTTTGTACAGATTTAGAGGAATAGAATTACAATGATTTATTCACTGGTTTGGACATAGTACTATTCAATTATTTAAGTTTGCAATCTTGGAAACAGGCCTGTGGATTCGAATAATGGCTATTCCACTTGGTAGTTTTGTGATCTTGAGTAAGCTAATTAACTTTTTCCAGTTCACTTTTCCACTCTGTAAAATGTATATGATAATAAAGGAAAAGACTTCACATGATTTGTTGTTAGGAGGAAATGAGATTTCCCACGTGGGGTGGTCGTTTTGATGTGTCCATTTGGCTTGGTTAGAGTCCCCAGTTACTTAATCAAACACTGATCTTGGTGAGACTGTGAAGGTATCTGGTAGATGTGAGTAAAGTCCATAATCAATTGTCTTTATCTAAGGGAGATGATCCTAGGTAATCAGGTTCAATCAGTTGAAGGGCCTTAAGAGCAGAACTGAGGTTTTCTCAAAGGAAACTCCATCTGTGAACGGCAGTTTCAGCCCCAGCGAGTTTAAGCCTGCCTTTCTTGACAGCCTGCACTACAGATGTTAGACTTGCCTAGCCAGTCTTCACTATTACAGTAGTCAAGTCCTTGCAATTAATCTCTTAGTATATATCTCCTACAAGTTCTGCTTCTCTGATTGAATCCTAACTTACACATGTTGTAAAGAATGATCTATTAAAAAAAAAAAAAAGAGAATGATCTATAGGGACATTCCTGGTGGTCCAGTGATTGCGAGTCTGCCTGCCAATGCAGGGGACATGCGTCTGATCCCTGCTGTGGGGATTCTACATGCCTCAGGGCAACTAAGCCCATGTGCCACAATTACTGAAGGTCACACGCCCTGGAGCCCATGCTCTGCAACAAGAGTAGCCGCCACAGTGAGAAACCTTTGTACCACGAGGAAGAGTAGCCTCCGCTCATTGCAACTAGAGAAACCCTATGGGCAGTAATGAAGATCCCGCCCAGCCAAAGATAAATCAATCAATCAAACTTTTAGAAAGAACTAACTATAGTATCTGGCACATAAAAAGCACTCTGAAAATATTAGCTAGAATTTTTTTTTTTATAAAACCTTTATTCAGTACCTCTTACATTTAGGGTACTGGTGTATGCACTCTGATAGAATGTCTGAGTTCTGTGATAGAATAGGGGTGTGTGTGTATAGATACCTATTACCTTCAATGTTATCAGTCCCAGCCAGGAAGGGATTTAATGTCTGAGTAAAATTTCCAGAAAACAAGGCTATGGTGCCAACACAGTTGATTATTCCTTCTGGAGCTATGTAGAGGGATCACGCAAATCTAGTATGAGGACGTTTCCTGGTTAGGAAAACAATGAACGAAACGTTAGGCACTCCATTTTCAATTAACCTATATAGATTTAGCACCTGAAACTAGAAAGAAAACTGATCTTCAATCATGAGATTCCATGATATCACCCAGATTCACCTCTGACTGTTGGTCTTAGGCCAACTAGAATTAGACACTTAACAGGACTGCTTTGAGACTCTTGGAGGAAGAAATATTCTTATATTTAAGAATATTAAAGCAAAGATATTTTTGTCTCAATGTTAGCTTATCTGTGTTATTTTATTTTACAGATTTTAGTTTGTGTTGAGCATTTTTCAATTTTATTTTTTATTGGAGTATAGTTGATGTACAATATTATATAAGTTACAGGTGTACAGTATAGTGATTCACAGTTTTTAAAGGTTATGGTCCATTTATAGCTATTATAAAATATTGGCTATATTCCCCATGATGTACAGTATATTGTTGTAGATTATTTTATAACTGATAGTTTGTACCTCTTAATTCCCTACCCTTATATTGTTTTATATTGCCAATAAAGGTCTGTCTAGTCAAGCTATGGTTTTTCCAGTAGTTACGTATAGATGTGAGAGTTGGACTATAAAGAAAGCTGAGCACTGAAGAATTGATGCTTTTGACTGTGGTGTTGGAGAAGACTCTTGAGAGTTCCTTGGACTGCACAGAGATCTAACCAGTCAATCCAAAAGGAAATCAGTCCTGAATATTCATTGGAAGGACTGATGCTGAAGCTGAAGCTCCTGTACTTTGGCCACTTGATGTGAAGAGCCGAGTCATCGAAAAAGACCCTGATGCTGGGAAAGATTGAAGGCAGGAAGAGAAGGGGACGACAGAGGATGAGATGGCTGGATGGCATCACCGACTCAATGGACATGAGTTTGAGCAAGCTCCGGGAGATGGTGAAGGACAGGGAAGCCTGGCGTGCTGCAGTCCATGGGGTCGAAGAGTTGGACACGACTGAGCGACTGAACAGCAACAATATTACTTTCAGAATTTTTAAGCAAAGGAAAAAAATACGCTAAAATGCCATTAAAAATCAGGAATGGTACAAACCTTCTTAAATAGAAGCTGCCTTTGTCCTTCAGAATTATAATGCCAAGTCTACGAAACTTAAAGCTGGAAATACATCAGTAAACAAAGTCCAGGAAGACTGTCTGAGATGTAAATAGGATTGAAAGGTGATGAAGTGAGAGAGATTGAAAACATTTTGATTTTTTATTAAAGCTCTGGTAACTTAGAATCAATTTTACCAAAGAACATGTTTTAAATTCTGTATTTTTGTGTATTTGCTAGAGAGAGCTGTCCCTTAATCCTTTATAGCATATTTATAATTTTTTAAAATGGAAGTGATACAAAAATACTTCTCATTATGCCAAGATTTATGGAATGCCTGTAATCTCAAATACTGAGCTGAGTGCTCAGTGATAGGAAGATAAAGTAGAGATGGACTCAAATTTTGTGCAGCCCTTTCTCTGGGTAACTCCTTTTGAAAATTCTTATGGATTTCAACTATCATATAACTAACTCCAGGAAAAACTGAATACATCCCTTACCCTGCACTGGACTAGACAAAATTCTTCTGCTCTCATAGTAACTACGTGCTCTGAGTGCTTACTCACAAAGTCGTGTCCAACTCTTGTGACCCCATGGACTGTAGCTTGCAAGGCTCCTCTGTCCATGGAACTTTCCAGGCAAGAATACAGGAGTGAGTTGCCATTTTCTACTCCAGGGAATATCTTCCTAACCCAGGGATGAACCCATGTCTTTTGCATCTCCTGCCTCCGTATACAGATGCTTTACCACTATGCCACCTGGGAAGCCGCATAATAACTTTTCTTCTTCCAATATAGCATTTATTATTTTTTGGTAAGGGCTTCCTTGATAGCTCAGTTGGTAAAGAACCTGCCTGCAATGCAGGCAACCCCAGTTTGATCCCTGGGTTGGGAATATCCCCTGGAGAAGGGAAAGGCTACCCCCTCCAGTATTCTGGCTTGGAGAATTCAGTCCGTGGGGTCACAAAGTGTCAGACATGACTGTAATTACTTAGTTATGGATTGCCTCATAAGACTGCATGTGGTCAAGGACCTTGCTTATGCAATAATTTGTGTTCAGGTCTTGACTTCAGATAGGCATTAGGTGAATATTCACTGAACACTTGAAAGAAAGCTTGAGACATGTTGAATTTTTGTTGCTTTCCAAATAGACACATACAGAAAGCAGACAGAATATAAATCTGGCACTGAGGACAGAGGTGAGGGCAAGAAATATGATTTGCTGTCTGCTAATTCCTGGTAGTTGGAGGGCCTGGGAGTGGAACTGTCACCAACTAGAACCACATGTAGAATTATGAAAGAGAAGGTTTGAGGTCAGAACTCTGGACAGCGCCCAAGTTTCCATTTTACACTGTGTGATGAAACATGGCCCACTAGCTAAGACAGAGAAGTTTCAGGAAACCTAACTTCCAAATATGGCTTTTTAACCATGTGAATAAGTTTCTGATAGAAAGATATTTCAGAACTAAGCTACTGTAGATGTCGGAGCACTCTGAATATGGATTTACAATCATGATGTTGTGGAATTTTACCTTCCAATATGTGGAAAGTGGGACTTTAAAGTTTGTTTTAAAAAAAAAAATAGTATGTGTAGATAGAGGGCATGGCATGTGAGTCAGTGAGAAAGTGTCTGTGTAATGGCAAGGTGACAAAATCAAGGAGTTCCACAAAAGGAAGGCTCTGAGTGGTATCTGGGCGTGTGTGGCTGTTGGTGGTATATGCCTACTGTAGAAGCATTGGTTTCCCTCATACTCAGGGCTTGTCATTAATGAGACAAGTAAGGCATAGGTCAACTTCCAATGCTGAGAAATTTTCTTATTTTTATTGCATGATCATACTTTTGCTGGGGAAAAATTCCTTTCTTTGGATAGCAGATTTAAAACAACTTATAGACTTCCTATTAACCATGGGCATATTTACAGATCTAACTGCCAAACTAACACAACCCAGAGCAGAAGGGACTTACACTTTTTCCTGAAGGCAAGCAGGCTTGCAATCCAAGGGGAATGAATGTAAACGCTGAGGCCCATCTGCCAGGAATGTTCTGCCTCAGTCTTCTGAATTAAGACCCAGGGACTTCTTTTGGAGGCTAACTACATTCAAGGCCTGAGCCACGTACGGCTCCACTGAGCCGTGGCTAAGACATTCGCTTGCAGCCTGTGCTCACAAGCAGCCCCTGAGAATCAGTTTCAGCAGCACCTCACAGGTGTTAAGCACCTCATCCTTCTAATGCCTTTAGTCAACCAAGCAGCTGTGTGCAACGCCGGCAGCAACTTTCGAGGTTAGCAGTGAGAAGAGAGTGAGCTGGTAATCTGATCTGGATGTCTGTTTCACTAAGTGGTGGAACATTCCAGATTTCCCAGGACAGCTCCCTTTGAATAAGTCAGACCCTTGGATCTGATTTGATTGGATTTTTGGTTTCAGAAATATGGCTCACAGCAGTGGAGACTTGTACCTGGAGACCTTAAGGAGGCAGTATATATACAAGAAAAGGCAGTATATATGCAGGAAAAGTATATATACAGGGCTCCGACCTGGGTTCAAGCCCGGCTCTCTAACTTACTAGCTGCGGACCCTGAGCAAACTGCTAACCTTGTAGCACCTCAGTTCCTGCGTCTGTAAAACAAGGATTACTGTTATTTTAGGATATTGTTTAGGGATTAAATGGGTGTACTCGTGTGAAAAAAAAAAAAAAACAAAAACTAACACAATACTTGGAGCACAATAATTATTCAACCAAAGAATTAAGTTCCCTCTAGTATTAATTCATAAGCCTTCAGGATCAAGAGGCTATTTCAGCTTATCAACTGAGCTAAATAGCAAAGTTCATTCCTGTAGCACCTTCTGGTGTGCTTATCAGCTCTGTAAGGAAGAGCCCATGCATCTAAGTGGACAGTAACTTTTCATACGTGCTGTGCTTACCCGCTCCGTCATGTCCGAATCTTTGTGACCCCATGGACTGCAGCCTGCCAGCTTCCTCAGTCCCTGGGGATTCTCCAGGCAAGAATACTGGAGAGGTTGTCATGCCCTTTTCCAGGGGATCTTCCCTACCCAGGGATGGAACCCAGGTCTCCCACATTGCAGGTAGATTCTTTACCATCTGAGCCACCAGGTATGCCCAAGAATACTGGAGTGGGTAGCCTATCCCTTCTTCAGGGGATCTTCCCAACCAGGAGTAGAACCGGCATTGCAGGGAAGCCCACCTTTTTGTATGGCAGGCTCATAATACAGTTGCTCTGTTTTTCTCCACAGAATTTTGTGGAGGACAAGAGAGCCTATCACTTGGTGGTGATTATGTATATCATTATGCTAATTCTCTTGCAATGTACCTTAGGGATACTGAAATATACTAGAGGAACAAAGTGAGAAAGAATTACATAATAAATATGAAAATAATTACTGTAATACTATTCTATTTAAATATTAATTATTTTATTACATTGATCACATTAATATTAATATAACATTTATATTAATTGTATTAAAATAATTTGGGGTTGGAATAATTGAATCTTAGGATGGAAAGGTTGATGTTCACTATTTTTCCTTCTTAATTCCCAGTCCCTCTACTTTTGTTATCAATAGTCTGAATTTTTTTTTTTCATTAGGGAGGCCACTTCTGCAGCCCTGAGCCATGAAATTCTCAGAAGCCCTAAAAGAGCCGATCATGGAGAGGAGCCATGATCTGCTGGCCTAACAAAGGGTTCCATCACTCAGTTAACTGTGGTTCCTTCAGGGATGATTGCAAATACTGGGGAAGAGAATTCTCATCACGGATGTTTCTGAGTTGATGACACAGGCATTGGTAGGGTGCTGAGCCTACTGTCTGGAGCTGCCAGTGTCCCTCCTGTGGGGAGGGTCTGCCCAAGGGTGAAGTCAGTGCTGGGGAAGCAGAGAGCAGGTATGGAGTCTCAGGGGCCCAGAGAAAGTTTTCAAGGCTTGGATCCAGTCCTGCCTGAAGTCTCTGGACTTGCTCTCTTTTCTGAGCCAACAAATTCCTTATTTTGAGTTGGGTTTCTGGCATTTGTAATTGCAAGTGTCCTGACTTACTTGGAAGAGAACTCAAATATAGTTTACCTCAGCCTCCCATCCAATGTTTGAATGTCCTCTATAACTTCTAATGAAAAATTTACTCAAATAAGACTTGGACTCTTCCAGTGACAGGGAGCTCCTTATCCACCAAGAAGCCTGTCCCATTGTTGGGGTTTTACTACTATGAAAGTCTTCTTAAACTAAGGGAGAACTTCTTTTCTGAACTGTTGTATTGTATAGTTACCATTTATTTTGTACCTATCAGGGGTCAGAGGCCATGAGCTATGTTATGGTAACAAAGGTAAAATTTATTATCTTATTTAATTCTCAGAACAGCCTTCTGATGTGAAAATTATTTTGGACACCATTGCACAAATCCAAGTGAGAAATGATAAGGGGCTGAAGTCAGGGCTGCGAGGGTGAGGGTAAAGTGGATGAGGAGGGATTTACGAAGCCGTAGCCTCTCAGTGATCTGGGGGCTGAATGGAGGGCAAGGGCATGAGAGAAGGCGGCATCTGGGAGGACCTCTGGAAGTTAGATGTATGGTGAAAAAGGATCAAGTCTGCAGGGAAAGATGACGGCTCTGCTAGTTACCCAAAGAGGTGCAATACACGGATGGGGGTCAGTGCTTACAAGGGCATGTGATGGCTCTATAAACTCTTAAAAATTGTAACTGAATTTGCTCGGTCTCAATTAAGAAATCATCAAGAATAATTTTTGCATAGACTTTGGTCACCTAAGGGCTGGTTAGAATAACAGGTTTATGTTCAGCCCTCAAGATGGGGTTCTTCTCTCTCTCTCTTCCAGCCAGCACCCTGGGAAGCAGAGGAGAGGAGCCGGAGAACTCAGCAGGGGGATGCCGTGGAGTTTGCCTGAGCCGCGGGGAGCAGGGGAGGACAGACAGGAGTCAGATTTTGAGGTTCTGGAGCCAAAGAGAAGTGCATACCTGTGGAAGATGTTTCTGGGAATGGGAAAGAGACAGGAAGGGAAGAAACATATTTCTTGTGTACCTACTATGTACCAGGACTTTATTCGCACTAACTCAGCAACCCTGAGGGTGGTTACTATTATTCTAGTACTATATTTTTACTGGTTACTATAATTCTAGTACCATCTTTTTACTGGATGAAGAAGTTATGGTGATGCTGAGAAGTTGTGTAATTTTTCCGAAATCTAACAGCACTGGACTTAAATCCAGGGTACATGGCTCTGAGATCCATGATTTCTTCTTTATGCCATGCTATCTACTTAAACAGGCTTCCCAGGTGGCATAGTGGTAAAGAATTTGCCTGCCAGTGCAGGAGATGCAAGAGACGCAGGTTCAATCCCTGGGTAGGGAAGATCCCCTAGAGGAGGAAATGGCACCCCACTCCAGTATTCTTGCCAGGAGAAACCCATGGACAGAGGAGCCTGGCGGGCTACAGTCCATGGGGGTCGCAAACGGTTGGACACAACCGAGTGTCTGAGCGCAGCGTCTCCTTAAATAACGAGCAGTTGCTAAAGTACATTCACACACTATCTCAGTTAATCCACTAAAGAGCAACCCAGAGGTTGGTATGGCTAATACTACTCCTATTTCTTAGATCGTAAAGAGAGGGCTTCCCTTGTAGCTCAGTTGGCAAAGAATCTGTCTGCAGTGCAGGAAACCCAGGTTCAATTTCTGGGTCAGGAAGATCCCCTGGAGAAGGAAATGGCAACTCACTCTAGTATTCTTGCCTGGAAAATTCCATGGAGAGAGGAACCTGGCAGGCTACAGTCCAAGGAGGAACCAGAGTCAGACATGGCTTAATGACTAACCCACCCAAGAGAGGCTCATGACTTGCTCACAGGCACACAGCTAGTGAGTAGCAGGACCGTGGCTGGGTCATTGAAACAGCAAGGGAGCTCCAGAAAAACATCCACTTCTGCTTTATTGACTATGCCAAAGCCATCGCCTGTGTGGATCACAACAAACTGTGGAAAGTTCTTCAAGAGATGGGAATACCAGAGCACCTGACCTGCCTCCTGAGAAACCTGTATGCAGGGCAGGAAGCGACAGTTAGAACTGGACATGGAACAACAGACTGGTTTCACGTCAAGGCTATATATTGTCACCCTGCTTATTTAACTTATATGCAGAGTACATCACGGGAAATGCTGGGTTGGATGAAGCACAAGCTGGAATCAAGATTGCTGGGAGAAATATCAATAACCTTAGATATGCAGATGACACCACCCTTATGGCAGAAAGTGAAGAAGAACTAAAGAGCCTCTTGATAAAGAAAGCTGAGTGCCGAAGAATTGATGTTTTTGAACTGTGGTGTTGGAGAAGACTCTTGAGAGTACCTTGGACTGCAAGGAGATCCAATCAGTCCATCGTAAAGGAGATCAGTCCTGAATATTCATTGGAAGGACTGATGCTGAAGCTGAAACTCCAATCCTTTGGCCACCTGATGCGAAGAACTGACTCATTTGAAAAGACCCTGATGCTGGGCAAGATTGAAGGTGGGAGGAGAAGGGGATGACAGAGGATGAGATGGCTGTATGACATCACCGACTCAATGGACATGAGTTTGAGTAAACTCCGGGAGTTGGTGATGGACAGGGAGGCCTGGCGTGCTGCAGTCCACGGGGTCGCAAAGAGTTGGACATGACTGAGCGACAGAACTGAATTGAACTGAACTGAGTAAGTAGCAGAACCATGGCTGGAATTAAAAATGGCTAACTCCAAGCGTATTTTCCTACGACACTGAAGCTACTGCCTTGGGTAAGATGCTGTGAAGGGGGCTATGTCACAACTATGACTGACACAGTTTTGCTCTGAAACATCCCCTCCCTTGCAAGCAACGTCCAGCCTGACGCCTGGTGGGGTGCTGCTTTCAGCCTCTCTGGCTCTTGAGGAAAGACCCCAGGAAGAATGGAGGGAAAGGTCCCAGGAGTTTCTGGTGAGGCGGGGGTGGGGTGAGGTGGGGCAGAACATTCCTCAAGGAACCTTCACCTCTCACTGTCTGTGGAACACTACAGTGGGGTCTGTAGGGCAGGGCTGTGAAAATCCATTTCATCTGGGAGGTACATTGTCAGGACTGAGGGTGGGATGAGCCTTTGTACCCCCAGGGCAGAAATGACTCTCTGGGTGGAAATAACGTGGGAAGCCACATTAACTCTTTCAGGCCATTAGGCTATCATTTAGTAAATTACCACTTTGCTCTAAATGGGTCCCTAGTGGGTATGAAGGGTGAGAATGTTCTAATTTGCACTTTTTCCCCTTTCTCTCAGCTGCTTTTTCTAATTACGATGTAGACCAAGAAGCTGTTTAATAACTGGTTTATTCCAGATCACTGGGTGCTCTTATAAATGTAAAAAAATGGTCTAGCAGATCTGCTGTATTGAAATGTGTGGAATCAAGTCTGTGCCTAACATGGTGCAGAGGGGTGCTGCAGCCCAGACGGGCCCACAGGACTGAGGAGAGCCCCAGGCACTGGGGCAGCTCAGCTTTCCAAGTCCTCGGTCAGTGGAAGGTGTTTCACAGAGTGCCCTTGTTCCTGGAGGTCTGTGAGCGTGGGTGGAGGAGGGCACATGCTGTGGGAAACTCCGGGATGGGAGCTCATTTCTTCTCTTAAAGGGAGGATCCATGATTCTGACCTGAGGAGGAGTCCAGATGTCCGCCTTGGCGTATGTATTACAAGGAGGATTTGTGAGGACTACAAGGATGCTCCCCCAAAACTCTGGTTTCACCCTATCACTCAGAAGGCGTGACTGCAATATTTCTGGTAACATATTTCCTCCCTGAGGGGAAAACAAATATAACAGAGGTCTCCTTTGTTCTTAGAAATCTGGGGCTATTAAGTAAATGCCAACAGAGTTGTAAGGGCCTAATATTGTTGCCTACTGCTTTACATATACGGCATTTAATGTGTTTTGAAGCACTCGCATAGTCATTGTTGATCAGGGCTGGCTTCACGGGCATGTGGTTACCACTGTCCCTTAGGGTCTAGTTCTCAGAAGGGTTCTAAGTTTGGGTTAATACTCTGCAGTTGCAATTTTGTAATTCTGAATAATTTTAACTTTAAATTGGTGTTTGTAAATGACGTCTGATGAAAGTATGGACATGTGCCGGGGTTTAGAATCTCAGCTCACATATGATCCTGCCTTCCTAGGATGAGATTTTGGCTGTCTGTTCTCTACCTCCTGCTGCCCTGCTGTTCTCTGCCCCTGGCCTCTCCCGGGATCACCCCACAAACGCCGCTGCCCTTTACCTGGGGTAGCAATTAGGTAGAATTGAGAAGGGTGGGGCAGGGGCTGGCTTTCATTCAGCTCTCACTCTCCTTCCCCATCCCCCCCATGGTGGTGGGTGGTCTTGGTGTGGACGTTACCCACCCTGGGGCTTTTTAGGTTAAGCCACCCCCACCCCAAACAGTAACTCAGGGCATGTTTGGTGAGCCTTGGTGGATGACTCAGCAGGGGCTTCTCCTCCACCCCAAAGACCAAACATATCCTGGCCTAGAGATAGTTATCCTTGATGGGGGAGGGGAGGGAGTCACTCATCTACCATTAGGTTGGGGTGATGGGCCTGTGGCAAGGGGAGATGACTTCCCCACCCCTGGCCAGGCCCCACATTTTGGATCCTGCAAACTCTAGCTGGCCCTGAAACTGACATTCATTATGCTAACCAGGTAAGCTAGACAGGACAAGCATGTTGCTACTGTTACGACTTCTGCTGTTGCTCTTCCTGCTTGTGGACACACTGTTACCACCTCTGTGACTTGCACCGGGGCAAGCACTGAATTATCTGTCATCATATTTAATCTTCACAACAAACACGCAAGGTAGGGCTTATACACTGGGGTAATTCCCTACCTGCTCTGAGTTTGGTGTCTTCATCTGTAAAACTGGTACAAAAATAACTCCATACAAGGATATTGTGATCATTAAACAAGATGGTGTGTGTATAGAGAGATGGATAAAACCTCATCCACTGTATTTGTTTGGAAGAAATATTTTGATACGCTGCGTGGGGAGAAGTGTGAGACCCCTGTGGGCATACTCAAGTAACTCAAGAGGGTTGTTTGACTTCTGGGCTGATAAGGAGAGGAGTTTGAATGGTCCTGGGAGGAAGGTGATAAAGAAAAAGGAGTCACTGAGGGCAGAGTCTTTGTGGAGGAAGAAAACACTAGCGACAATATGATCCTTAGAGAATGGAAATGTCCTAAGGGACTTCAAATACATTTGTTAATGTTGAGGACACATTGTGAACACCTCAACCTTCCGATTTTCATGAAATCTTTGGTAAAGACCAAGTAACTGACTACTTGTGTGTGATTAAGCTAACAGGAGCTTCAAAGAGATATTGAGATTGGCATCCATGTTGGCACAAATGAAATGGACAGAAAGTGGACCTGTGGACGCATGTGCAGGAAGATAAGTTAGAGCTGATACTGGACTATAACAGTCTTTGTTTCCTCTGCATACTCTCACCTTTTGTTCATGCATTTTAGGGGGTTTAACAGCAACTAGGTATGTTCTGTTTAGTTTATTTCTACAAGCCCCACTACTAGGCTCTGCACACAGTGGACACTGTGTCACTGGATGTCAAGGGCTGATCCGTGTGCGTAGTAACTATTAAGGAAAGGAAGCTAGTATGATTTTGTATAATCATTTCAATGACCTTTTTCAGGAAACTGGGCTCTCCAGGTTATAGATGAGGTATCTGAGGGTCAGAAAAGCTAAGAACCTTGCCTGAAGTCACACAGCTATTAAGTGGAAAAGCAGAGCTACTAATCTATGTCCAATACTTGATGCCTCTGTGGCCAGTGAAACTTCAGCAGAATATCTAGAGTTTTGGTATCATATAAACCAATATGTAAAATAAACACATATATATATATTTTAAAAAACCCTCTGAAATCAGAAGAATAAGAAAAAATTGACTTTAAACATCTTCCTAAGGAATAAAAAGAAGAAAAAGGGAGGAAGGACAACAATATATGAAAAAAATTTTAGCATAACTTAGTTAACTCTTAGATAATTATAGGATTGTTACTGATATTAGCCATTGTAGTGTAATAACACCAAAAAAGGAAAAATGTGCCAGGTAGATGCAGCCTTTTGTGCAAGAAAAAGCTGTCTCAAATTTGTCTGAATGGATGATTCTTCCTTCAGCTGAGTCCAAAGGAGCGCATGAATAATTGGCTACAGCTACCCTTTAAGCAAGTGCCAGCTCTCTGCTCAGGCTGATACATCTCCAGACCTCGGGGAGTCAGGAATCAGCTGCCAGCGGCCAATGGGCTTCTGAGCATTCGTAACCAGACCAGGTGCTGATCCATCAAGCTAATTAGCAGCCTGTGGGCCACAGCTAGCTGGGACAGGAGAGGCTTTTTTAACTCTTTTCCTGACGGATTCTACAGCTAACTATCTGGGTTTTTTGAATAAGGTTCCACCAGCAAAACAACAAAAGAAAAGGTATTTAGAATTAAAAAGGAAGGGGGCTAAAAGGAAATATGGGTTTGCTTTCAATAAGACAAGAGAGACTATTAAAGAAAGAAAGTTAATTTACACACACACACGCACACACACACACACACACACACACTGTATGTAGAGAGTGACTTTTCCCATTCTATTATATCTTCATTTTACTTAGCATAACATCATCACCACAGATTGGACATTCATTAAATATCTGCTCTTATAACTAGTAATAATGATATTTTAAACACAAATAATGAATAAAAGGAGGAAATTGGACAGAATCACAAAGGAGCAAGAGATATAACTTGTAGGCACCTGAAATACATGTAATTATCAAGTTCCCCAAAAGTAGAAGAAAAAATTAACTTCAATGGGAAATATTGAAAGTTCAGAAAAATGGAAAACAATCCAATTAGGAAAAGAAGAGATAGGATACATCAGAAATAGTGTCACTGTAAATTATGAGATTTATAAAGCAATGTGTAAGTCAGCAAGGGAAAGAATTCAATGGATTTTGATAAATTTGTAGGAACTTGTAAATAGTGCATTTAAAATGTTTTACTGTGATGATCAAAGAGTAAAATAGAGTCAACCATTGATGAAGCCAAAAGTATTCCAAATGTCTTCCTTGACACGCAAGAAGCCAATTTGTTCAATATTTCTGAACTTAGTATGGTTTTGTTTATCATGGATCCAATGATCTCCAATGGAGCAAGGCCAATACATGATCTGAAGATATGAAATAACAAAGAAGTATTCTAGTCCTTGAAGTAGCCAAATCTGGAAATCATGGAAGATGGTAATGCTGGCAGAAGTCTTAAAACACAGCAGTAACATTTATGGAGATGTCTGCACGAGCTCTCTGTCAACATATGGAGAATTGAGGAAGGGCTAGGGGATTTCAGTGACACCCCATCATCACCATCTGGAGATAAAAACCCTGCCGTGGATTTGCTTTTAACTGTGCTATATCACCGATGAACTTTACATTAATGACAAGATCCTAGCCAAAGTTCCCTCGGACTAATAACTGTAAAACTGTTTACTGCTTGATTCTGGGGTTAGAAAATGGATTTATGCCTCTGTGAGGAAGAGCTGTCATTGTATTTGTAGAACCAAAGAATCAAGGTGATGAAACTGAGATGATTCTAGCGTCTTCAGGGATGTAAAGAAAGCATTACACAGCCTATGGAGGTTTGGATGTACTTAGTACTGCTTATAATGTAAACTGTATACTATCCCAAGAAACTGATCTACACGTTGAGATTATGAGCACAAATCTCCCCCCAAATATTTACTGAGAAAAATCGGGGTGAGTGGTTCTTCAGGAGGAGCAGGGGCATGAGTTGGACTACTTTTGCTATATGAAATTAATTCACTACCTGGGACTACAGTCAGTTTGGGGATTGTGGTCTTTTAAACAGAAGATGGCAGTTTATCCCCGTCAGTGAGCCACCGGATTCGTGCCAAATGACAGTTCCTGCCGTGTAAGTGTGCAGAGGAGGTGAGGTCACAAGTGTGTTCCATGGTCGAGCTCTTATTGCCCAGGTAAAGCAGCTTCTCTACCCCCCACCCACAGCCACAGACTGTTTCCCTGTGGTGGGCAGAGCTAACCCTCAAGTGTTTCCTGCCCAAGTCATTTCTTCCTAGGGAGAAAGAAGCGTATGCTCCTGGCCTTTCCTACTCCTCTAGCCTCAGCTCTGGGGCGCTCACTTGAGTCCTGTGATGCATTCCCAGGGATGCTATGACCCGGTGCTTTTGCCTGTGGGGCTCTCTCTGCCTTTAACATCCTTCCACTGGTTCTCTGCCTGGAAAACTGTTCCTCTTGAAAGCCCTCCCTGATAATAACAGCAGACACACAGCGCTGCCTTGGTGCCAGGCACACTTCTACCTGCTTTATTAGACGTACTGAATTCTCACCAGAGCCCTACTAAGTAGGTGCCCGAACAAAGTCCATTTTAGAGAGAGAGAAACTTCAGGCAGAGAGGTTAAGACCTTCATTCAAGGTCACTGGTAGATGGCAGAGTGGAGATTATGAAGCAAGGCCGTAGGCTTCACAGAGTGTATTCTTCACCACCACTCTGCCCACAGTGGTCCCTAGAGAGTGTGCAGGCATGCTGGGCACAGGCCATCAGACTGCCCGCCCTGTGGCCGTATTTATAACCCTCTCCTCTTTCTGTGCTCTCTAACACCAGTTAATCCTTCAACACCCAGCCCAGATAGCACTTTCTTTTTTCCCTTAAGCCTTCCTGATCCGGCTTGCCCAGCCGGGTCAGCTGCACCCTCCACTGTCCACACCAGGCTTCCGTGTGCTTCTCATGTGCCTCTTTACTTGTCTGCCTCCCCCGTTAATCCATAAACTCTTGGAATAGACGGGTGGTCCAAAATGTTATGGCAAATAGCACAGTGCCTGGCATATAGAGCTGCGGTTTAATAAATATTTGTCTCAGTTTGGATGGGTGATGGTGCTGCAAAGTCTCCATTTCGCAATTCTGGTTTCCAGCTTTCACGAGCTAGTTAAGAACAAAAGTGACTCTATCACGAATCCCAGGAGAATCACGACAAATGCTTAGCTCTAGTTCAGAAAGAAGTGGGATTATTTATAGCTCAGGAGCTCAACATTCCATGACCTGGACTTCATTTTTCCTCCTGACTTAGATTTGTGGAACTATAGACTGGAAGGACCTTTGGAGATCACTTAGTCCAGGCATCACAAACTGGTGGCCTTGACATGTTTCATTTGACACATTATTTTTTGTTTCTATTCTCATTAGATCACCTTTACCTGAAGATAAAAGACATGAACACTGTTTTACATTTACTTTCTCTACTTTCTGCACTATATCCTATCATAATAACCACTTCACCCATTTATATCATCCATCTGACCTTTCAAATGAGTATGAGGTATCTGATTTTAGTCCTACCCATATTTTGTCTCCCTCCACAGCAAAACTCCTCAAG
Organism: Cervus canadensis; assembly: GCF_019320065.1. Classification (NCBI taxonomy): domain Eukaryota; kingdom Metazoa; phylum Chordata; class Mammalia; order Artiodactyla; family Cervidae; genus Cervus; species Cervus canadensis. The sequence goes on from NC_057406.1 coordinate 47,154,527, forward strand.
TCTGTACTGTGGTCCCCAATTCTCTCATTAAGTCATTCTAATCAGCCATCATTCCACCCTCTACTAATGTCTCAAAGATGAGCAATGACCTTCATTTGGCAAAATTCAGTTTCCAGCTCCGACCTGAGATCCCCCTCCTTGATTTTCAGGACCATGTTCTCCTCGTTTTCCTCCTATTTCTCTGGGCTCTCTTGCAGTCTCTTTTTTCTGATTCCTCTTTATATTCTCAGCCTCTAAGTATCAGACGGGTCAAGGTGCAGACCTTGGTCTGCTTTTTTCCCAGTCTGTGCTCACTCCTTTGGTGACCTTGAACAGGCTTATGCCCTTACAGACTGCCAGCATGCTGACACTTCCTTAACATAAAGCTCCAACCTACCTGGTTATCTAATGGGTCTGCCAAACTTACTGTCAAAAAATTAAACTCCCGATTTCCATCCCCAGTCTGCTCTTCTTATAGTCTCCCTCATTAAGGGTATAACTACCCAGCCTGTTGCTCAGGCCAGAATCCCTGGGGTTGTCCCTCACTGCTGTCTTTCTATTTTTGCTGTATCCGAATTCTCAGTAATCATTTCTCTCCTCAAATCCTCTAGCATCTCCCCAGTTCTTTAAAAATAAAAGCCAAGGGCATCTTTATTGTGGCCTATAGAAGCCCTGCTATTCCATACCTGCTTTTATTTCTCTGGCCTGTTTCCCTCCCACTATCCCCCTTATTGACCTGCTTCAACCACAAGGACCTCCCTGCTATTCACTGAATACTCCAGGCATGCCTCTGACTCGAGGTCCTCGCATCTGTTGTCCCCTCTGCCTGGCACTCAGCTACCTCCAACATCTCCCCAGACCTCTCCATTTGGGTGCTACACCACTTCAGGCGTGTCCGACTCTTTGTGACCCTATGAACTGTAGCCCACCAGGCTCCTGTCCATGGGATTCTCCAGGCAAGAACACTGGAGTGGGTTGCCATTCGCTTCTCCAGGGGATCTTCCCAATCCGGGGATCAAACCAGCATCTCTTAGGTCTCCTGCATTGGCAGGCAGGTTCTTCACCACTAGTGCCACCTGGGAAGCCCCCAGGTCTCTCTATGACTATTCAAATAAACCTTCTCATTGGACACTCCCTATTTAAAGACAAGCCCCCCACCCCAGGATTCTGTGCCTGCTCCATCCCTTTCTGCTTCACTTTTCTCTAAAGCACTTTATTACCCTATTTATCTTGTCCGTCTTTTCCTACTAGAATGTAAGCTCAGTGTGGGCAGGCATTTTGTCTTCCTTGTTCACTGCTATATCTTCAGCATCAAAATAGTGCTCAGAACATTAGAAGATACTTGTTATGGGTTGAACTTTGTTCCTACCTCCCATTCATATGACGAAGTCCTAACCTTCCATATCTCAGAATGTGGCCTTATTTGGAATTAAGGTCATTCATATGTAATTAGTTAAGATGAACTGGAGCAGAGGAGACTCCTGATCCAACATGACTGGCGTCCTTATGAAAAGAATGCCACTTGAAGAGAAAGAGATGAGTATAGAAGTTTGATGATGTGAAGAGACCCAGGGAGAAGATGGCCATTGACAAGCTAAGAAGCAGACACTTCCCTCACAGACTTCAGAAGGAAACCCCCTCGCTGACACCATGATTTTGAATTTTAGCTTCCAGAACCATGAGTTATGTATGGATGTGAGAGTTGGACTATAAAGAAAGCTGAGCACCGAAAAATTGATGCTTTTGAACTGTGGTGTTGGAGAAGATTCTTGAGAGCCCCTTGGACTGCAAGGAGATCCAACCAGTCCATCCTAAAGGAGATCAGTCCTGGGTGTTCATTGGAAGGACTGATGCTGAAGCTGAAACTCCTATACTTTGGCCACCTGATGGGAAGAGCTGACTCATTGGAAAAGACCCTAATGCTGGGAAAGATTGAAGGCAGGAGGAGAAGGGGACAACAGAGGATGAGATGGCTGGATGGCATCACCGACTTGATGGACGTGGGTTTGGGTAAACTCCGGGAGTTGGTGATGGTCAGGGAGGCCTGGCGTGCTGCAGTTCATGGGGTCACAAAGAGTCGGACACAACTGAGCGACTGAACTGAACTGACCTGAACTGAACCATGAGACAATTCTGTTTTTTTTTTTTTTTTTTTAAGCCACCCATTTGGTGGTAGTTTGTAATGATAGCCCTAGCAAACTAATACAGTACTCAAAAATACACTCAAGAAAAATGTCTAGATGAAATTAATTTTTCCAGTGAAAAAGCTGAAGCACAGTAAGTAGGCAATTAGCCAGCAGCACCATGGTGAACTGGCAGAATCAAAATCCAGCTTTCCTACCTCAGCATTCAGCTCTCAGTCACCACAGCTTGATGCAGCTTCAGTCCATCCAGCACACACGGAACAATCCCATGCCGGGCAGAGAAGGAGATCTCTGGAGCCCTCTCACTGGTCTTAGGTCTCATCTTTGCTGCTTTCCTACTTAACAGCCCCTCCATCACCACATATCCTGGATGCATTGTGGCTGGACAATTACTGATGTGTGTTTGCTAATTGTTCTGATCTCCTCGCAGAAGAAAGCTTTGTTCATGACTATTCTATTATCCAGGAAGTAACAAAAATTACAGTCGTAATACATAGGAAAAAAGAATGATTCACAGCTGAGCCATTGAGCCACAGGGAGACATGCAAGGGTTAGAGGAGACAATCAGGAGAGATAAGTCACAGTGATGTCACGGCAGAATATACAAACACCTCAGTGGGCTGAGCCAAAGAACATCACAATTGAATCTGCTTACTGCTGCACCCTCTTCATTGCATCTGGGAAGAGCTGCTCTCCTTTCTGACAGCCACACTTACGGAAAGGCAATAAAAGGAGGTAGTGCGAGGCAGCAATCTATCCAGCATATTCCATGGAGGAAGAAATGATTGCAAATTGCTACAGAGTAAATGAACATTCAGTTCAGTTCAGTTCACTTCAGTCACTCAGTCGTGCCCGACTCTTTGTGACCCCATGGACTGCAACACGCCAGGCTCCCAGAGCTTACTCAAACTCATGTCCATTGAGTCAGTGATGCCATCCAACCATCTCATCCTCTGTCGTCCCCTTCTCTTCCCACCTTCAGTCTTTCCCAGCATCAGGGTCTTTTCAAATAAGTCAGCTCTTCACATCAGGTGGCCAAAGTATCGGAGTTTCAGCTTCAACATCAGTCCTTCCAATGAACACCCAGGACTGATCTCCTTTAGGATGGACTGGTTGGATCTCCTTGCAGTCCAAGGGACTCTCAAGAGTCTTCTCCATAACCACAGGTCAAAAGCATCAGTTCTTCAGCGCTCAGCTTTCTTTATAGTCCAACTCTCACATCCAAACATGACTACTGGAAAAACCATAGCTTTGACTAGACTTTTGACTAAACAAACGTTAGCCACATAGAAACATTCTGAAAGAGGTCAAACATGTTTGGACATTTACCAAACAGGTCAGGGGCAGTGTTTTCTTTTTAGGATGGAAATACAGTGAGACATGGGGAATGAAGAACTGATGAAGAGGGTGATGTTCAGAATATTTAACAAAACACAGACAGGGTAGGCCATTAACTGGTCAGCGAAGCCTTATCAGTACATCGTAGTTGAACCTGATCCTACCAGAATACCAGAAATACTCTTAACCTCTTTGTCCTTTAGTTTCCTAATCACAGAGTGAGGTACACCATCCATCTTTCAGTGTGTTACAGAGGTTAAGAGATCATGTTTGTGGAAATATTGGTACATACCAGATCCTCAATAATGATAGCAAATATTTGTATGTCATTAAACACCACACATTGGCAAATGCTAATTTACTTAACCCTTACAACAATTCTAAGATTCAACTATTATTATAACCATTTTACAAATGGAGAAACTGATGTATGGAGAAATTAAGCAACTTTCTCTATGTCACACAGCTTAACGGATGTCAAGACTGGGCTCTGGACCCAGGCAGTCTGGATCCCAAGTCCTCACTATTCATCCCATATCATCCTCAAAGTTTCGGGGCCCTTTCTGCCCACTCTATGCTCCAGAAAGCCAGTGCTGCTGCAGACCCCAAGTTTCACTGACTCAGTGTCAAAAGAAAGTGGACAGTACATCACTGCCTGGTGCCCAGTGATTTAGCCTTTATTTCTTTTTTAAAAAAAATATTCTTCAAGCCAGGCTTCAGCAATACATGAACTGAGAACTTCCAGATGTTCAAGCTGGTTTTAGAAAAGGCCGAGGAACCAGAGATCAAATTGCCAATATCCACTGGATCATCGAAAAAAGCAAGAGAGTTCCAGAAAAACATCTATTTCTGTTTTATAGACTATGCCAAAGCCTTTGACTGTGTGGATCACAATAAACTCTGGAAAATTCTGAAAGAGACGGGAATACCAGACCACCGGATCTGCCTCTTGAGAAACCTGTATGCAGGTCAGGAAGCAACAGTTAGAACTGGACATGGAACAACAGACTGGTTTCAAATAGGAAAAGGAATACGTCAAGGTTGTATATTGTCACCCTGCTTATTTAACCTATATGCAGAGTACATCATGAGAAATGCTAGGCTGGAAGAAGCACAAGCTGGAATCAAGATTGCCGGGAGAAATATCAATAACCTCAGATATGCCGATGACACCACCCTTATGGCAGAAAGTGAAGAGGAACTAAAGAGCCTCTTGATGAAAGTGAAAGAGGAGAGTGAAGAAGTTGGCTTAAAGCTCAACATTCAGAAAACAAAGATCATGGCATCTGGTCCCATCACCTCATGGGAAATAGATGGGGAGACAGTGGAAACAGCGCCAGACTTAATTTTTTTGGGTTCCAAAATCACTGCGGATGGTGACTGCAGCCATGAAATTAAAAGACGCTTACTCCTTAGAAGGAAAGTTATGACCAACCTAGAAAGCATATTAAAAAGCAGAGACATTACTTTGCCAACAAAGGTCCATCTAGTCAAGGCTATGGTTTTTCCAGTGGTCATGTATGGATGTGAGAGCTGGACTGTGAAGAAAGCTGAGTGCTGAAAAATTGATGCTTTTGAACGGTGGTGTTGGAGAAGACTCTTGAGAGTCCCTTGGACTGTAAGGAGATCCAACCAGTCCATCCTAAAGGAGATCAGTCCTGGGTGTTCACTGGAAGGACTGATGCTGAAGCTGAAACTCCAGTACTTGGCCACCTCATGCAATGAGTTGACTCATTGGAAAAGACCCTGATGCTGGGAGGGATTGGGGGCAGGAAGAGAAGGGGATGACAGAGGATGAGATGGCTGGATGGCATCACCGACTCGATGGGCATGAGTTTGAGTAAACTCCGGGAGTTGGTGATGGACAGGGAGGCCTGGTGTGCTGTGATTCATGGGGTCGCAAAGAGTCGGACACAGCTGAGTGACTGAACTGAACTGAACTGAACTGAATATTTGTGTATGTATTTATTTTTTTCTTTAGGCTGCTCACTGAGGCATGAGGGATCTTAGTTCCCTGACCAGGGGTTGAGCTCATGCATTCTATACTGGGAGCATAGAGTATTAACCAAGGGGGCACCCGGCAAGTTGTTGCCTTTCTTGACATGTCTGCTCAGCCTCTATGTGCATGAAAAGCAGGGAGAAACCCAGTCAAAGTAATACAAAAAGTAAAATCATGAGTTTGGGAGACTTTTGTTTTGCTTTTTATTTAGTATCAGCTGGACTACTCTAAGCATTCAGGGTGAAGAGTTATTTATCCCAGTTAATGAATCTCTTGATAATATTAATGTCTTAGAGCTCTGAGTGTAGTGAGTAGCTCTTGCCTTGGGGCCACTTAGGGAAGCAAATTCTGCATGAAACAAAGGAGGAATGAGATTTGGGAGAATGAGGGAGGGAGCTAGGGAGCAGCTACCTCACGCCAGGCATCACATTATTTCCATTAACTCTTGCAACAGCTTACTCATTTAACAGACACATGTTGAGTGCCAGGCACCATAATTGGTGCCGGGCTTCCAGATTAAACAAAGCCTGGCCCCAGCCCTTCCTGTAAGACGAAGAAAGAAAACAGGCAGAGCAGCTATTTGAGTTCAACGTGGCACTCTTTGGATGTGAGTGGGCAGAGGCAGTGGGACTCTGTCACGCAGGCCGCCGTGGTACTGAGGGTGTTTACCGCCCCCTCATAAAGGGCTCTTTTCTGAATAGGCACCTGTGTCCCGGCTGCGTGATGCCACCACTGCTTCCCCCGGCTGCCCTTCTGACCTCATCTTCACAGAGAAGGCAGTAAGTTCGCTAAATGAGTGAGAGTCTCTCCCACAGGAGTTTACGCTGGGAGGTGGAGGTAGAATCAGATACTTGTTTGTAGAGACAGAAGCTGAGGAGATAATAAAAAATGTGTCTGATGTAGAAAGGGGAAGGCCAGGGGGGACCAGAAGCAAGCAGAAGCCCTAAGTAAGCAGAACAGGGCATGAGAAGATATTTGGTAGGAGAAAGAGGGTGCATCGAAGCAGACCATTTATTTAACCACCTTCCTCATGTTAGAACATTTTTCACTTTTTCTATGTTACAAGAATTCCTATGATGAATGTCTTTTATGCCAATATTTATAGAATTTTTGATTACTTCCTTTAACATATTCTTGGATCAAAGGATATGCACATTTTAAATCTCCTGGGACAAATATGGATCTTTTTTTTTTTTTGCAGAAAGAGAGTACACATACTGATGTTTCACTCTCTTCAGTAGTATATGAAATGGTCTATTTTAGCCCCTTGTGCCAACACTGAGATTTGATCAATTGACCAATTTAATTTTTATCTCTCAATTATTTGCATTATATTTACATGTCATGAGGCATTTTTATTTCTCCTTTTGTGAACTGAGCTTATTCATGTCTTCTGTCCATTTCATCTACTGGGCATTAATATTTTTCTTTCTGATTTCTAAGAGCTCTTCTCATAACAGGACCAATGCCCACTGATGTATTTTGTAAATATGTTCGCATACTTGGTTGTTCGCCTTTTAATTTTTTTGAGGCACAGAAATTTTATATTTGTCAAATAGTCAAATTTATTGATCTTTTCCTTTTTTTTCCCTTGAGAAAACATTTTTCTCCCTTCTAGACCAGGAAAACACTGGACTCTTTTTTTCCTCCTAGTTTCAAAAAATGTTTTGTTTTTCATTTAACTCATTTGTTCCCTTAAAATTTATTTTGATGTATTTGAATGTTATCAAGAAAAATTTTGAACAATATTAAAAAATAGAATTGTGTGATCCTGTTCCAGAAAGATCTCAGCTGTGTTAGTGCTTGTTCTGCATTTCAGTTCAGTTGCTCAGTCGTGTCTGACTCTTTGTGACCCCATGGACTACAGAATGCCAGGCTTCCCTGTCCATCACCAACTCCTGGAGCTTACTCAAACTCATGTCCATTGAGTCGGTGATGCCATCCAGCCATCTCATCCTCTGTCGTCCCCTTCTTCTCCTGCCTTCAATCTTTCCCAGTATTAGGGTCTTTTCCAGTGAGTCAGCTCTTCACATCAGGTGGCCAAAGGATTGGAGTTTCAGCTTCTTCATCAGGCCTTCCAATGAATATTCAGGGTTGATTTCCTTTAGGATTGATTGGTTGGATCTCCTTGGAGTCCAAGGGACTCTCAAGAGTCTTCTCCAACACCACAGATCAAAAGCATCAATTCTTTGGCACCCAGCTTTCTTTATGGTCCAATTCTCACATCCATACATGACTATTGGAAAAACCACAGCTTTGACTAGGCAGACCTTTGTTGGCAAAGTAATGTCTCTGCTTTTTAGTATGTGTCTAGGTTTGTCATAGCTTTTTTTCCCCAAGGAGCAAGTGTCTTTTAATTTCACGGCTGCAGTCACCATCTGCAGTGATTTTGGAGCCCAAGAAAGTAAACTCTGTCACTGTTTCCATTGTTTCCCCATATTTTTGCTATTTGCCATGAAGTGATGGGACCGGATGCCATGATCTTAGTTTTCTGAATGTTGAGCTTTAAGCCAACTTTTTCACTCTCCTCTTTCACTTTCATCAAGGGGCTCTTTAGTTCTTTGCTTTCTGCCATAAGGGTGGTGTCATCTGCATATCTGAGGTTATTGATATTTCTCCCGGAAATCTTGATTCCAGCTTGTGCTTCTTCCAGCCCAGCATTTCTCATGATGTGCTCTGCATATAAGTTAAATAAGCAGGGTGACAATACATAGCTTTGATGTACTCCTTTCCCAACTTTGAGCCAGCCTGTTGTTCCATGTCCGGTTCTAACTGTTCTAGTAGAGCCCACCGTCAGTGGCTTCCAATAACCAATGTGATGAGCAGCGCACACACAGAACCACTGAAGTACGCAGCCCAGGAAAGCACGTGATCCAGGGCAGGGAAGTCACTGTCTGTGTGCTCTGGACAGAACCTTCTCTTTCTAAACAGAAATCATGGTTACCCAGTAAGAACAATTCAACACACTTGAACTCTTTCAAAGGGTCAGGAAACCTCGGTTCTTAAGCAGGATCTGAACTGATCTACAATCAAAACTCCTGAACTCCTAGACCCCAACACTCACTTTCCAACTGCCTGTCTTTGAAAACTATTTAATTAGGTTTCTTTAAAAAAAGAGAGCACTTTGTCATTTGGGAAACATTTTTCTCCTCTTTTTCAGTTTGCCCTTATTCAGCACCCAGGATCACGTCAACTTAAACTTTCAGCGGACCTTTTTCAAAGTGCGCTGACCGGAGGGAAGCTGGTTTGTGAAGTAGTTCACTATATCGCTAACTCAGTTCTCAGTGTATATGACACAACCCCAGCTTCCATAGGAGAGCAGGGGCTGAAAAGTGACCACACTCTAAATTTCCCATGAGAAACTTTAGGAATTGGAGGCAGTCTACTTTGACAACACTCAACTCCCAGAAAGTAATGGTGTATTACTTTGCTGGGGCTGCCATAACAAAGTACCACAAACTGAGTGGCTTAAACAACAGAAATTTACAGCCTCACAGTTTTGGAGTTTAGAAATCCAAGATGAAGATGTGTTGGTGCACCCCTTCTGAGGGCCCTGATCCATGCTTCCTGCCTAGCTTCCAGTGCATTGCTGGCAACCTTTGGCATGCCTTAATTTATAGCAGCATCACCTACATCTCTGCTTTAAGCGTCACAGAATATTCTCCCTCTATGCATGTTTATCTATAAACTTCCCCTTTTTACAAAAGGACACCAGTCATTTTGGAATAGGGCCTACTCCAATTACCACATTGTAATTCAATTATATCTGTAAAGTCCCTGTCTTCAAGTAAAGTCACATTCTGAGCTACTGGAGGTTAATATTTCAACACAGGAATTCAGGGGGACACATTTGAACCCATAATAGGTAGGTAATACAATATTTATTGTACCAATTACTCTGAGTCATTGGATAGAACACAGGCCCCTGGGCAAACAAATGGTGTTTCAATGCTAACTCTTATTAGACCTGGAACATTGTGAAATTTCTCTGAACCTGTTTTCTTGAGAGTATAAAAGAGCTGGATTATGGTAAAGATTTACTCATCAAGACAACAGATGACTGCACACTAAGGGCTGCTACATGTAAAATGCCAAGTATTGGTTTGGTCAAAAAGATCCTTCGGGTTTTTCCATAACATGGAAATACATGAATGAACTTTTTGGCCAACCCAATATATAGTACACGTTCAACACTTGCCATTTCTCTTTCCTTGTATGTTTTTAAATTACGAGAATAATCTGGGAGGTAATAGTGCTAAGTATTAGTAAATACAATTAAAATGGAATGTATTTTTGTTAAATGGGTTTTTATTAATAGGATATATTTCCAGGTTTCAATTCAGTTCAGTTCACTCACCCAGTCGTGTCCAACTCTTTGTGACCCCATGGACTGAAGCTTGCCAGGTCTCCCTGTCCATCACCAACTCCCAGAGTCCACCCAAACTCATGTCCATCGAATCGTTGATGCCATCCAACCATCTCATCCTCTGTCGTCCCCTTCTCCTCCTGTCTTCAGTCTTTCCCAGCATCAGGGTCTTTTCCAATGAGTCAGCTCTTTGCATCAGGTGGCCAAAGTATTGGAGTTTCAGCTTCAGCATCAGTCCTTCCAAATGAATATTCAGGACTGATTTCCTTTAGGATGCACTGGTTGGATCTCCTTGCAGTTCAAGGGACTCTCAAGAGTCTTCTCCAACACCACAGTTCAAAAGCATCAATTCTTCTGCACTCAGCTTTCTTTATAGTCCAACTCTCAAATCCATACGTGACTACTGGAAAACCATAGCTTTGACTAGACGGACCTTTGTTGGCAAAGTAATGTCTCTGTTTTTCAATATGCTGTCTACTTTTCTTCCAGGGAGTAAGCGTCTTTTAATTTCATGGCTGCAGTCACCATCTGCATTCATTTTGGAGCCCCCAAAAATAAAGTCTGCCACTGTTTCCACTGTTTCCCCATCTATTTGCTATGAAATGATGGGACCAAATGCCATGATCTTAGTTTTCTGAATGTTGAATTTTAAGCCAACTTTTTCACTCTCCTCTTTCACTTTCATCAAAGTTCTTCTTCCCTTTCTGCCATAAGGGTGGTGTCATCGGCATATCTGAGGTTACTGATATTTCTCCCAGCAATCTTGACTCCAGCTTGTGCTTCCTCCAGCCCAGCATTTCTCATGATGTACTCTGCGTATAAGTTGAATAAGCAGGGTGACAATATACAGCCTTGACGTACTCCTTTCCCGGTTTGGAACCAGTCTGTTGTTCCATGTCCAGTGCTAATTGTTGCTTCCTGACCTGCATACAGGTTTCTCAAGAGGCTGGTCAGGTGCTCTGGTATTCCCATCTCATTCAGAATTTTCCATAGTTTGTCATGATCCACACAGGATATAATTATTTACATTTGATAGGCTTTTGGAGTATTTTAGATTAGGTACCATATTTTGCTTGTGTAGAGGGATGGTAGAAAATCCTGGCATTCTTTATCACTTAATAGATCTCCAAACTTTCAAAGGTGTAAAAAATAACCTGGGCATGCAATACAATTATAAATGGAGTAGACTTAGTGGATTGATCTATGTTTTTTTCCCTTAATGTAGATAAAACAGTAACTACAATTTGTTTATATAAACAAGTTTACTCTCTGGAATATGTGATCCATTTTGAAAACAGTGAAAAAATCATGAGTATTTCAGGAGAATTTGTAATATTTTACCATTCACAAAATTTGATGTTTTATTATCTGAACCTTGTTGCCTATAGCATTACATTAAAAAGAAAATATCTTTTTAGGCTGGGAAATATGCCAGGGAGAACACTCCTTGTTTAGAAGCCTCTAAAAATTTCCTTTTCCCAAACACTTGCCTTCCCCAGGAGCAGGCAACCTTGTTCTCCCTGATAAGGTGCTTCTTAGAAGAATCTGTAAGGAAGTGGATTTTAAACCTGAAAAAAATTTAACTTTCACAGTGGAGTGCTCTTTTCCAAAGACATCATATACAAATTTCCATATTTATGGTTCATGCAGAATGGGGGTTCTGGAGACCCTTTCTTAGTTGGATTTTCCTGTGATTTAGAGGGAGTTGTGCCCAAAGGATGTCCTCAGGACTCATGAGACACAGTTTGAAAGTCACTGTGTTAAAGCTCAGTCTGTAGAGGCATGAAGGCTTCCTACCAAGCAGGGCTTCTGCACCCTATGTGACATCATATAGTCGACATCACAGGAGGGGCGATCAAGGAAAAGACAGGGAACAATACCTGTGCACACGTCTTGTGATTCACCCAGAAACTCTGGCAGACAATGATTTCTGATGACCACACACAGGCTTCCTTTCCATTAGGCAGAGAGGATTGAATTTTAGAGACTGAGCTTACGTGTGTTGTTTTCTAGAGGGAGCACTCACTGATTCTACAAACTGTGCTGTGAAGAACCTGCTTTTTCCCACACAATCACCTGTTGTTGCACTGACATCTGCATTGCATGGATAGTTTTGCTTACTAGCTGCGTCCTCCAGTGAGCAAACTCATCGGGGATAGAGGCCACGACCCTTTCATCTTTATATCCTCAGTGTCTGATCCAGTAACTGGGTAATAATAAAAACAACAATGATGATTATTGCTTAACAGTAACTAGTATGTAATTAATAACGGTTTTAAATAGGAGAATAATTGCTTTACACTGTCGTGCTGGTTTCTGCTGTGCAACAGCGTGGATCAGCCGCAAGTGCACATAGAGCTTCCCCCGTCTCACTCCTGCAGGTGTCACGAAGTACCAGGCTGAGTTCCCTGGTTTTTTTTTTTTAACATTTTAAAGGCAAATGGAATTTTGAGCACAGTGCCAGACACTTTTCTACACAGTCCATATACAGTAACTTATTTAATCCTCATCCAAATCAATGAAGTAGTCCTATTACCAGCATCTCCCATCATTGATGATAAAACAATGGCACAGAGAGGTGGAACAACCTGCCCTGAGTCATGCAGATCAGTGGAGAAGCTGAATTTCATGCTCAGGAAGCCTGTTCTTCCTAACCTACTATATAATATTGTTCAACAGTATTTTTTGAAGACTCTCCAAGTGTCAGACACTGTTCTAGGCATTGAGGAATGTGGTGAACAAAACCAAGTCTTTTTTCTTTTTTTTTGTGGAGTTGACACAGTGATATGCTTTCCAAATATGTGCATAGTAAATAATTTGTTAAATATGTGATCTAAAGATTATGTTTCCAGGTTGGACAGTTGCATGTAAATCAATGAAGTTAGAATACAGCCTCACACTATGCACAAAAATAAACTCAAAATAGCTTATAGGCTTAAATACATATAAGACATGACACCATAAAATTCCTAGAAGAAAACATAAGCAAAACATTCTCTGACATAAATTCTACCAATATTTTCTTGGGTCAGTTTCCCAAGGCAATCGAAATAAAAGCAAAAATAAACAAATGGGACCTTATCAAACCTACAAATTTTTGTACAGCAAGTGAAAGTGTTCGTCACTCAGTCGTGCCTGACTCTTCGTCACCCCATGGACTGTAGCCTACCTGGCTCCTCTGTCCATGGGATTCTCCAGGCAAGAATATTGGAGTGGGTTGCCATGCCCTTCTCCAGGGGATCTTTCCAACCCAGGGATCGAACCCAGGTCTCCGGCATTGCAGGCACATTTTTTACCACTGAGTCACCAGGGAAACCCTTTGTACAGCAAAGAAAATCATAAAAAAAAGAAAAAAACAAAAAAGACAACCTATAGAATGGGAGAAACTATTTGCAAATGACGTAACTGAAAAGAACTTAATTTCCAAAATATGCAAACAGCTCATACAACTCAGCAACAACAGCAAAAAACAACCCAGTTGAAAAATGGGCAGAAGACCTAAATAGACATTCCTCCAAAGAAGACATATAGATGGTCAATAGGCACATGAAAAGATGCTCAACATCACTAATTATTAGAGAGATGCAAATCAAAAATACCAGCCCAGGCTGGATGCATGAGACAAGTGCTCTGGCCTGGTGCACTGGGAAGACTCAGAGGAATCGGGTGGATAGGGAGGTGGGAGGGGGGATGGGGATGGGGAATACATGTAAATCCATGGCTGATTCATGTCAGTGTATGACAAAAACCACTACAATACTGTCAAGTAATTAGCCTCCAACTAATAAAAATAAATGAAAAAAAAATAAAAATAAAAACCACATGCTCTTAATCCAAAGGGGGAGAAAAAAAAAAAAACTACAGTGAAGTAGTACCTCACACTGAGCAGAATGGCCATTAATAAAAAGTCTATGAATAACATATGCTGGAAAGGGTGTGGAGAAAAGGGGACCCTGCTACACTGTTGGTGGGAATGTAAAGCGGCACAGTCACTAGGGAAAACAGTATGGAGTTTCCTAAAAAACTAAAAATCAATGCAACCCCATTCCCAGGCATATATCTGGAGAAAACTATAATTTGAAAAGATACATGCACCCCAATTTTCACTTCAGCACTATTTATAATAACCAAGACATGAAAGCAACCTAAATGTCTATCAGTAGATGACTGGATAAAGATGTGGTATATATACACAATGGAATACTACTCTGCCAAAAAAGAATGAAATAATGTCATTTGCAGCAACATGAATGGACCTAGAGATGATCATACTAAGTGAAGTAAATCAGAAAGAGAAACAAATACCATATGATATCACATATGCATAATCTAATATCTATGAATTTATCTAGGAAATAAAAGCAGACTCACAAACATAGAAAACAGACTTCTTGTTGCCAAGAGGAAGGGGGGTCAGGCTGGACTGGGGGTTTGGGGTTAGCAGATGCCAACTATCATGTAGAGAATGGGTAAACAATAAGATTCTACTTTATAACCCAGGGAAGTATGTTCAATATCTTGTGATAAATCATAATGGAAAAGAATATGAAAATTAATGTACTTATATGTATAACTGGAATATCTTTCCGGTATACCAGTAACTAACACAATATTGTAAATCAAGTATACTTCAATAAAAGGGATTTTAAAAAATGATTAATTTCTATTTTTACTATTAATGTTATTTCACAGGTGACTAAATGGCAGGGAGCCCAGGAACTCTGCTATGGTGACAAAGTTAATCTGTAGCAGAGCCTGATTCAAACTCGCTTCTGTTATCTCTGATCCCTCGCCTTCAGGTCACTCTATCTAAACTATCCAAAGCAGCTCACACTTACTGGGTGGGTTCGGTTTTCAGAAGATGCTCAAGGACAGAGATAGAGATTTTAGAGCATCTACTTTGCCCCTAACCAATCTTCTGTTTATACTAAGTCTGTTTCTTCTTATTTGATGCTCCTGGGTCTGTGACTTAGTTACAATTTTTAACATGTACACTAACCTGGCCCAAGTGCTAGATGGGTGAATCAAAGTCGTCATATGATGCTTACTGGGAAACATAGTGAGATACATCATGCCTGTGTCTACCTACTCGGTTTTAGTTTCTCTGCAAGTTTCACACCTTGGAGAACAGAGGAATAAAACCACACTGTTCACTCAGATTGTTTGAAGAAGGCGCTTTCATGTGTGTTTCAAAGACTGGACTTCTAGATCTGAATAAAACTCTACCAGCTGTTGGGGCTGTTATTTGATGAGTGTGGAGAGGTATCTATTCCAAAAAGCCACGAGTATGACTGAGCACAGAGAACACTTAAGGACTGGTTCACTTACTTCATCAACTGCTTGCAGCCAGAAAGAGTCTGCCGACTTGCAATGAACTCTCCTTAGAAGTCTGTCTTCAAACCATCAATCTCAATGCTTTCCTTATACCTGAGAGTCTACTGCTTTACTAGTTGCTAAGGTAATTACATTCCACAAGAGTTAGAGAGCAATTTTAGCTGCTAGTAGAAGCTGTGGATGGCAGCAAGTTAATACAAACTTCAATTTTCAAACAAGATCCGGGACGTATATATAATGTACTTGGCCATTCCAAGGAGACAACAATTATTAGGACTTGTTAAAAGCATTTCTTTCTTCCTTCCCCTGCCATCCATTCTTTTCTCTTTCTTTCCTCCTTTTTTCATTCGCTTTCCCTTGCCCTCCGTCTTGCTTTCCTGTCTTCTCTCCCTTTGTGCTTTACATTTCTCAACAAAGATTTAGGAAGCATTTACCATATGTCAGAGTTTATACCATATGCCATCATGAACCCAAATACTGAGCTAATACAGTTCTTGACCTCAGCAAACTCACAAAGTCTAGATAGAACTGCAAAGTTATCTGATGGGGGAGGCCTGTAATGCTCTTTCTGTGATAGTGGGTTTACAGAACTATCTTTGTTGTTGTTTTGTTGCTAATTCATGTCCAAATCTTTTGCGACCCCATGGACCGTAGCCCACCAGGCTCCTCTGTCCATGGGATTTCATAGGCAAGAATACTGGAGTGGTTGCCATTTCCTTCTCGAGGGGATCTTCCCGACTCAGGGATCAGACTCGAGTCTTCTGTGTTGGCAGGTGGATTCTTTACCACTGAGCCACCAGGGAAGCCTGAAGGAACTGTCTAGATCTCTTGAACTCATTCAGTGATTTTTCATCTTTGCTTTGCCACTGTTTTTCCATCTGGGATTCATCTTACTAGTCACATTACTGTAATGTTATACTATTCCTTCAAGTAGCTCAGTGTGTTTTCTACAGGTTCTGTCACTTATTGCTGTATTTTAATGAGGTTTAAGGCAAATGCTTAATGTTTAGGAACCTTTTAATGTTATGAAGAACATGACCTGACTCCCACTGGGCCATGCCTGCCTATTCTACCCTCCAACTCAAAAAAGTAGAGCGTGTAGGGTGAGATTAAAAGGTTATTAGATGATCCCCTGCTGTGACCCATTTGCCTGCTTTGATATGCTTTGGCTGAGTCTAATGAATATGCTCACTGAGGAAGTTAATTTGAGGAAAGTGATTGTAAATGAGGAGTATGTCCATCTATAAAGACTAATTTGAAAGGATCTTTTTGACATTTAGTATAGAACCTTCCTTTCAGTGAGCTTGAAGTTCTAGATTTTAATAAATTCTAGTCTGAACCAAATTTCTATCCTTTTCAAAATGGATCTTAAAGGAAACAATATCTGCAGTGCAAAAGTATTTTTCTATTGTAACCTCAAGCAAATGTGAGGGCTGTCTGCTCTTGAAATTTTTATTACTTTAATATATCAACATGCAAATTTGTGAAGTGTTCCATATTTTTATACATGATGGAATATTACTCAGCTATTAAAAAGAATGCATTTGAATCAGTTCTAATGAGGTGGATGAAACTGGGGCCTATTATACAGAGTAAAGAAAGTCAGAAAGAAAAACACCAATACAGTATATTAATGTATATATATGGAATTTAGAAAGATGGTAACGATGACCCTATATGTGAGACAGCAAAAGAGACACAGATGTATAGAACAGACTTTTGGACTCTGTGGGAGAAGGCGAGGGTGGGATGATTTGAGAGCATAGCATTGAAACATGCATATTACCATAGGTGAAATAGATCACCAGCCCAGGTTTGATGCATGAAAGAGGACACTCAGGGCCAGTGCACTGGGACAACCCTGAGGGATGGGATGGGGAGGGAGGCGGGGGGGTGGTTCAGGATGGGAACACATGTACACTCATGGCTGATTCATGTCCATGTATGGCAAAAACCACTACAATATTGTGAAGTAATTAGCCTCCAATTAAAATGAATAATTTACACAAAAAAAGATATCAAGAAAGAAACAATGATTCAGTTAGTCCTTTCTTTCTGTACATTGAGAATTACTCTGCAATTGCTTGGTGCTGGTGTATCTGCCCTCCAGTGGTATTTATGCTTGAGCACTGTATTTTTCATTTATTTAGAGTTTTCTGTAATTTTATTTTGTGATGTTAATATTACCATACCCAAGAGGTTATCTTTGTGTAACTTTAAAATACCCACATCTTGACCTTCTAAGTACCTTTAACCTTGTATTCCCCTCACGCTCGGAATATAATGGAATCTACATGCTTTTTAGCGAGGGCTTTTTGATCCCTGGTTCATAGCTGTCACTCATCGCAGGCTTTCCTTTGACAACGTAAACTAGCTCCCTGCACATTGAGTCTATGTACTTCATTAGAAATGTTAGTATAAATGTCACTGCATAAGAAAGGAATTAAATTGATACAATTCTCTCAAGACCTTAACGTGAATGTTGTTGCATACACACTTACGTTCTAATTTTGGGAGTTTTTTTTTTTTGTAAAAATACAGTTTTCTTAGGAATTTCTGGAAAAACATGATAGTTCTTATTACATGCAGTAGGTTCCTTGAGAGCTCCCCAATGTCCGGGAGGAACTTCAATACCAAAAGATAAGCTACTGGTGAATGAAGAGAGGCTTTAGTTTGCCTGTTACAAAAAATTTAGTTGATAAATCCAACATTTCTTGAAGGTGTGGTTTCAGTGATGTTTATTCTGCAACTACATATAAATGAAAAAAAGTATTTCCTACTTGAATATAGTAGACATGCTATAAATGTAGAGTGAAAGTGTAGAAACCACTTTTAGGTAAATGATACAATGGTTGCTGATCACTTTATTACTGCTCCCAGCCACCTATCAATATTTGAAGGGAAAAAAAATCCCCTACCTACCCTTGCCAATGGAGGGAAAGTAGGGCTTGGTTTCTTTATCAAGAAGTAGAGTCCAATACGGTTATCATGTAGTTCCCTAAATAATGGCCATTTCTCACTTTTCATCTTCCCTATTTTTATCAGAGGCATTTGGTTTGTTTTTTAATGCCTTCTTTCTCCTTCTCCTTTTTTGGTCTTAATATCTTTGGGGGACAACAAAGGAGTCATTTATTTCTTCATTCATTAAAAATAGATATGTGCTTTGCCTTTTTGTTCAGTTCCCATATGGGCTGCAAGTAAGCAACGTTCGTGAAAGCAGGTGGGGAGTGAGGCACGGTGGGCACCAGGCTTAGACGCTGCCATGTCCGCCTGGATTCTGCCTCCTTCCCCCATTCTTCCCTCAGGACAGGAGGCAGGGGGCAGCAGGGCCCTAAGAAAATCAGGGGGGCACCACTGCAGGCCTGACACCCCATACACCCCCAGCTTCACAGAAAGGCCTGCGGCGCAGTTTCAATGTTAAAGGCGCCAACATTCCCTCCATGTTGCTATTTTCCACACATTACCAGAGAATAACCTTCCAGTGTCTAAAAGAAGTGTCTTTTTCCCATTGTCATTTATTTCTCAATAAGGTAGATAATAAGCATTTTTAATGTGTCTTTTTAAAGTTTTTTATTTATTTTTGCTGTGCTGCGTAGCATTTGGGGTCCTAGTTTCCTGATCAGGGATAGAACCCATGCTCCCTGCAGTGGAAGCAAGGAATCTTAACTGCTGGACTACCAGGGAAGTCCTGAGGTTTTAAAAATATATATATTTTTCCTCATGGGGTTCTATTTCTCTTTCCTCTCTATTCTCTTCTATACAAAACCATTGTATTTACTTTTGAACATACACACTAATTCCAAGTGGGTTTTTGTTTTTTTGTTTTTTTTGTATATCTGACTTTAGGAAGACTAAGCGGCTTCTCTCAAGCCAGCCCCCTGTCCCTCCTTTCTATTTTGTTCACTGTAGGTTATCTTTACCTTGTTCTTGGGCACCAGCAACCCAAAGAAAAACATACTGCCTTAGGGACACAGATGTGAAATTGTTATAGTTAGTTTTATTCTGAGGTCATGCAATCCCTCTGTGATATCCTAGATTGTCTAATGGTGTCTGAAGAAAATTTCCTTCTGTGAGAGGGCTTTTAGGGCTTTTGGAAAGAAATTAAGAATTAAGGATGGTTCCTTTTGTCTCTTAATCAATTCACTAAATTGCCTCCACCACATAGGGAAATTATCCCCCACCCCCACCAACTGAAACAGTATTTCAGTATTTTGAAACAGATGATCAAATAATAGTGCAGACATTTCCATAGTTCAAGGAGTAGGAAGGCTAAGTACATTATTTGCTAATGCAAATGCTGAAGATTTTAATATTCAAAGTCCAGATGGGATAAGGAGACAAAAAAAGTGATTGCTTAACAATTCTCCAAACCAAAGTGACCTATAACACACAAAATATGACTCCATTATGTGCAACTGACATGTTCTTTGTTAAGAATAATGAACTACAGCAGAATGGCATAATGTAGAACTTACCACCTGATCTTTCTGCATAATAACAGAAAAAGGACATTTCTTAGAGTTCTGTGTCCACCATTTGTCTTGAGGAGGCATTAATAGCTATTATTGTTAATAGTGACAATATGAAGCTAATTGGTTTATAATGAAGTGGCAGAAAATACTGATGGTGAGATTGGGGTATATAAAAGGAGAAATAAAAATATATATTCAGGCTACATAAAAATCATGCCTAAAATATAACTTAATCCTGATATTTTATTCATAAATGACAAATTCTCTTCTTAGGAAGTTTCTATGGCTGTCTGTTACCTAAAGAACTTAGGGTTCAATTTCTTAGTCTTCCATAGCCCATGCCTTCCTTAGCTAAAGTCCCTCCATCTTCTCTTTCCAGGCATAACTTCTTCCCGGGCATTAGTCACCCTGCACTACCAGATCTCAATATTTTGTGGGCTCTAGGGATTCCTTCTTTGCTTCAATGCCTGCTCTCCTACCCCATGTAGCAAATTACAGCTCATAAATCATGCCTGGCTCTTATGTCACCTCCTTCTCAGACTCCTTGCACTGAATGAATTCCTCCCATCAAAATTTGTTATTAAATTTCTTATAATAAATACCATATCCCAGGACATTTGCTGAAGCAATCAGCAGCAATTGTTTAATATCACAGCTGCCAGGAGCAGTAATGTTAGTTAAGGCTACACAGAGGATGAGCAAAAACTTTAGAGGAAAAACTGGAGAATGAAATGTCCATAGGAAGCTTTGAAAAGCTCTGACATGTTCCTGGTAAAGTAGAAGGCCATGCATATGTACAGGGCTGTATACATACTTAGGAAAGACTGGGAAGGACTTTATCTTCCACCTCTGGCTGACTTTGAGGCTATGTACAAACAAGATATTAAGGATAAGGTAGAATTGCAAACTGCCTGATAAAACATTAAAGGCATGCCCCAATATACCCCCACAGCACTTTGGGTGATGCCTAAATTCAAAGCATTTAAGGAAATATCTGTCTAATCATTAGCTGACTACTTAGCTAACTGAGCATAGACATCTGTGGTTGCTCTATAACAGAGAATATACAGTTACATGAGTAGTCCAGGAAAAACACTAAATAAGCAGCAGCAACAAAGAGCATCACAAAAACTCTAAGGAGTCATCTGACTTCCAGAGTGCTATATTATATTATTTAAAATATGTAGAGTTCAACAAAAACTTAAGATACATGAAAATAAAGAGAAACACATGGCCCATACACAGCAAAAAAAGCAGTCAATAGAAATTGTCCCTGGATGTTGGAATTAATAGACAAGACTTTCAAACTACCCACCATAGAGAATTAAAAGAAAATAAGAAAATAATATATCACCAAATATAGAGCATCAATAAAGCGATAGAAACTATTAAAAATAGTAATTTTGGAGTTAAGCAGCAGAATAATTGAAATGAAAAATCACTGAGAGCAGACTTAACAGAATAAATAATAAGCAAACTTGCATATAAGTCAATTGAGATTAATGTTTGAGAAACAGAAGGAAAAGAAGAATGAAGAAAAATAAACAGAATGTCAGAGACTTGTGGTAGGCTATCAAGGATACAACATAGAGGGGCTTCCCTGGTGGCTCAGTGGTGAAGAATCCACCTGCAATGCAGGAGATGTGGGGTTGATCCCTGGGTCAGGAAGATTCCCTGGAGAAGAAATGGCAACCCACTCCAGTATTCTTGCCTGGGAAATCCCATGGACAGAGAAGCCTGGCAAGCTCCTTGTCCATGGATACAAGAGTCAGACATGACTTAGCAACTAAATCACCATCATATCCACATATGTACAATGAGAAACTAAGAAGAGAGAAAAAAGTGAAAGGGGCATAAAGAAATAATGGCTAGAAAAGTCCCAGTTTTGATGAAAAAAATTCATCTGCAGTTCCAAGAAGTTCAATAAAAGAAAGTAGGACAAAATTAAAGAGATCCACACCTTGACAGACCATAGTCACACTGTCCAAAGACAAGACAGAAAAAGAATCTTAAAAATAATGAGATAGGTGACTCATCAGGTTCCAGTGATCCTCAGGAAGATTAGCAGCTTCATATCAAAAAGCTAGTATCTAGAATGCAATTGAAGAGATAATCAAAAAGCTGAAAGAAGGCTAAGATCATCAACCAAAAATTTTATATTCAGCAAAACTATCCTTCAAAAAACAAAGGATAAATTAAGATATCATCAGAATTCATCATTGGAAGACCTGTCCTACAATAAACAGTAAAGGGTGATCTTTGGGATGAAACTAAAGCACGCTAGACTGTAACTCAGATCCACATGAAGAAATAAAGAGCACCAGTAAAGGTAACTATACTTATAAAAATAAAAGACAGTTTAAATATATTAAAAATTTTTTTTCTTGTAACTATTTTCTTCTCCAGTCTTATTTAAAAGACAGCTGCATAGAGCAACAATTACACAGTCGTGTTGATGGGTTTATAATTATGAAGTCTAATAATAGACATGCATGACAATAACAACACAAAGGAGGAGAGGGGGAATGGAGCTATATTAGTGCAAAGTTTTACATATAACTGAACATAAACTAGTATTAATCCAAACTAGATTGTTTTCAGTTAAGATGTTAACTGTAATCCCTAGGGCAAACACTAAAATCAGAAGTTTAAAAATATAGTAAAAGCACACAAGAGAATTAAAATGGAATACTAGAAAATATCTATTTAACATAAAAGAAGGCAGTAATCAAGGAATAGAGGAACAAAAAGGCACGAGGCACACAGAAAACAAATATTAATAGCAAAATGACCAATAAAAATCTGACCTTATGAGTAATTACAGTAAGTATGAAAGAACTTAACACTACAAATAGAAGACAGAAAGTGCCATGGTAGATTTATAAAACATGATCTAACTAAATTCTGCCTAATGGGAGACACACCTTAAATTCAAACATACAAATAGGTTGAAAGTGAAAGGTTGGAAAAAGATACACCATGCAAATAGTAACCAAAAGAGACCTGCAATAGCAATACTTTCATCAGACAAAATAGGCTTTTGGACAAAGATTGTTACTAGAGACAAAGGAGGGAATTTTATAATGATAAATGCGTCAATCCATGAGGAAGACATAAAATTATAAATATGGAGGTATTTAACAGCAGAGTCCTAAAATTCATGAAACAAAAATGGCAGGATTGAATAATATTAATAGTTGAAAACATTAATTCCCCACTTCCAATAATCAAAAAGACAAGTACACAAAATCAATAAGGAAAATAGGAGACTCGAACAGCACTACAAACCAGCTAAACATAATGTCTATAGAACACTTCCCCCAACAATAACAGGATAAAAATTCTTCCCAATTGCATATGGAATATTTTGTCTTTTTGCTTTTCTTTTTTAAAAAATTAATTTATTTATTTTAATTGGAAGCTAATTACGTTACAATATTGTAGTGGTTTTTGCCATACATTGACAAGATTCCGCCACGGGCGTACATGTGTCCCCCATCCTGAACCCCCCTCCCACCTCCCTCCCCATCCCATCCCTCAGGGTCATCCCAGTGCACCAGCCCCGAGCACCCTGTCTCATGCACCGAACCTGGACTGGCGATCTGTTTCACATATGGTAATATACATGTTTCAATGCTATTGTCTCAAATCATCCCACCCTTGCCTTCTCCCACAGAGTCCAAAAGTCTATTCTTTATATCCGTGTCTCTTTTGCTGTCTCTCATATAGGGTTGTTGTTACCATCTTTCTAAATTCCATATATACCAATTGCATATGGAATATTTATCCAGGATAGATCAAATGTTAATAAATTTAAAAGGATTTAAATTCTACAAAGTATATTCTCTGACCATATGGACTGAGATTAGAAATCAGTAACAGGAGAATTTTTGGAAGATTTGAAAGTACAGATACATTAAATAGTGCACCCCTAAATGACCAATGGGTCAAAGAATAACACCACCAGAGAAATTAGATAATACTTTGAGATAATGAAAATGATCATCTATCATACTGAAATCTATAAGATATAGTTAAAACAGTTATTAAAGGAAAATTCATAGCTGTAAATGCCTATATCAAAAAAGAAAGATGTCACATTAATAACCTAAACTTCCACCTAAAGATACTAGGAAAATCAAAGCAAACCAAACACAAAGCAGTAAGAAGAATGGAAATAATGAGTATTAGAGTAAAAATAAAAAAAATATAGAGAATGGTAAAACAAGAGAGAAAATTTGAAAAGTCAAGTTCATTCTTAGAAAAGAGCGAGAAAACTGACAAATATTTATGTAGACGTCCAAGAAAAAAAAGGAGAGAATATTGAAGTTACCAAATTAGGAATGAAAGAGGGAACATTAATCTAATGGAAATAAAAACTATCATGAACAAATTCTATGAACGATTATATGCCAACAAATTAGATAATCTAGTGAAATAGACAGAAAAGGCACAATGATTGAAATGAACGCAAGAAAAAATAAAATCATGAGTATAATAAGAATAGAGATTAGATTAGTAATAATAATAATAAAATTTCCCAGAAGGAAAAGTCTACGCCAAAATGGCTTCACTGGTGAATTTTACCAAATGTTTATAAGTAATTAACACCAAACAGATGCTCTTTCAAAAAAAGAAGAGGAGAGAATGCTTCCAAATTACTTCTATGAGGCCAGTATTTCCCTGATACCAGAATGAGACAAACCACAAGAAAGATACAGATCATGGAGAAGGAAATGGCAACCCACTCCAGTATTCTTGCCTGGAAAAGTCCATTGACAGAGGAGCCTGGCGGGCTGCAGTCCATGGGGTCACATGACTGAGCATGTGTGCATGAGGGTGGAGGGAGATGGGTTGGTAGCAATAAAGTGGTAGAACTAAAAAAAAAAAAAAAGAAAAGCTACAGATCAATATCTCTTAAGAATATATATGCAAAAATTCTCAAGAAAACACTAGCAAGCTGAATCTTTTGACATATTAAGAGAATTGTACATCATGAGCAAATGGAACGTACTCTAGGAATGCAAGATTGTTCAACATATAAAGTTCAATCAATGTAATACATGACATGATTGCTCAGTATACAATCTTCAGTCAATGTAATGTTACTATATTACATTCATTATATATTATATTATATTAAAATTAGAGGGCAAAAATGACATGATTATCTTAATGGATGTAGAAAAAGCATTTGACACAGTACAACATTCCCTCTTGACAAAAATCACTTGACAAACTAGAAAATCTAAGTAAGTCGACCTATATATACCAAAACTGCACAGGTAAAATAATGGTGAAAGCCTGCATGTTGTCTCCCTAAAGTCAAGAACAAGACAAGGATATCTGCTTTTGTCACTTCTATTAAATACTATACTGCAAGGCAGGAAAATTAGACAAGAAAAAAAGGTGTATAGATGGAAAAAGAAGAAGTAAAATGATCTCTTTTTGCAAATTATACAGTTTGTATACACATACAAACACATATACACTATTGGAGCGAATCAACAAATTCAGCAAATCTGCCTGATATAAGGGGATACACTTGTATTTCTATATATTATCAATGACCAATTCAGAAATGAAATTAAGAGGCAATTCTTTACACAATAGCATTGAGAAGAAGAAAATACTGAGGAAAAAAATTTTAAAAAGAGATGAAAGACTTGTATACTGAAAACTGCAAAGCATCATTGAAAGAAATTAGAGAAGACCTAAATAAATGGAAAGACAACTCTTTGTTCATTTATCAGAAGACTTGATAGTTTTAA
The DNA here is from genome assembly GCF_019320065.1 of Cervus canadensis. Taxonomy (NCBI): domain Eukaryota; kingdom Metazoa; phylum Chordata; class Mammalia; order Artiodactyla; family Cervidae; genus Cervus; species Cervus canadensis. The sequence continues at coordinate 47,179,930 of NC_057406.1, forward strand.
GAGGGCAATACTCCCAAAATTGATCAACAGATTCAGTACAATCCTTATCAAAATCTCAGCTGCCTTTATTTGTAAAAATTGACTAGCTGATCCTAAAATTCATGTGGAAATGCAGAGAACTGAGGAAAGTTAAAAAAAAAGACAGATGATAGCAAGTGTTGGCAAAAATATGGGGAAATTTTAACCCTTACACATTACTGATAGGAGTTTAAAATGGTATAGCCTCTTTGGAAAATAGTTTGGCAGTTTCTCAAAAAATTAAATTGAATTTACCATATGACCTGGCAATTCAACTCTTAGGTATATACTCAAGAGAACTGAAAACATATCTATACAAAAATTGTGTTTAAAGAGTCATAGCAGTATTATTCATAGTAGCCCAAAAGTGGAAGCAATCTAAACATTAATCAACAGATGAATAGATAGATAAAATGTATTACATGCATACAATGGAATAAAAATTTGTGAATAAAAGGGAATGAAGTACTTATATATGCTACAACTTGGATGAACTTTGAAAACAGAATGCTAAATGAAAGAAATGGATTAAAAAGATGACATGTTGTATGATGCTATTTATAAGAAATTTCCAGTATACAGGACAGAGAGAGAGGAACAGGGAGTGATTGTCAATGGGCCTGATGTTCCTTTTTGGGATGGTGAAAGCATTCGAAAATTAGATAGTGGTGATAGTTGCACAATTCCATGAATACACAAAAAACCACTGAATTGTATTCTTTGGAAGAACGAATTTAATGGTATGTGAGTTACAACTCAATAAAGCTATTATAATTGTGTAAATTTGGGCACTCATGTTTTTCATCATGAGATATACACACACACACACACACATATATATATATATAAAACACATGTATATATACATATATTAAACTAGTGGAACAATTCAGGAGTTACCATGCTGGCATCTCTGGCAGAAAATGACGGTGACAGCAAATGACATTTGAGGAATGGCTTTTAAGGCACCAGGAGCAAATAGCCTGAGGATAATTGGAGTTGTTAGGGTATTCTCCTACCCTGGGATGTGAAGTCAGCCTGATTCTGTCCATCACGGACACTGGTGACTTGAGTTGCTGATGAATGCTCTGTTTAACATCTCCTCTTATACTTCATAGAGCCCCATCAACAATATCTTTCAAACTCAAGCTATTTTGAACATAACTGAAGTAGATCTTTAAAACTAGAGAAACCCGAGGGCCTCTGGTCACTGGCCAAAGGGGTAAAATGTCATTATTTAGGACCTGAAAGTTTAATTTAGTATTAAAAGAAAATGACTTCTTCAGATGAGAATAATGGAGAGGCAAAAAATAACCAAATTTGAGGTTTTGGGTGAACACAAAGCAGCAACTTAGTAGAGATTCCTTTCTCTTGTTTTCTAACAGGATTATATTTGGGGATAAAACAGCTTCATCAAAGAGTGGCTTTATACTTCACAGATAGGTTAACTCTAAAACCTGAGGTAGAATACTCTGAATTACTGTTTAAAAAGTATATTTATAGCCTATTACAGCCAGGTCTTTTGCCTAAAAAAGAGGACCCAAACTCATCTTATGTTGTCAAATATTTCCTAGACACCTTTTATATGTGATGGAAAGAAGAGTGACTTTTTCAATCCTGCACTTCTTCACTGTATTTGCTCCCTCAAGCGTCACTTCTCTGTTTCCTGGTTGGTGTCTCAACATTCTAAACCAAAATATTTATTTATTTAAGGAAAACATAAGGAGGCACTTCTCTCAGAGCAACTGGTGCCCTAGATTACACTTTCACAAAGCCTTCTGTTCATTACTGGAAAGGGACATACCTGAGCACCCGATCTTCACAAGTTCTGAGTCTTATGTTGTGTGGATCAGCGTCTGCCCGACAGAGCTCAGTCCAATAGTAGAATAAACACATCAGCCTCCCCCTGGCGGTCGAAGCCTGCAGCCCCCTCCCACCTCTCTGCCTCTCCCCGCGGTCTTGTCCTTTTCCTGCAGCCCCCAGACCCCGCGGGGGCAACGGGGCATTGCAGATTGGCGCCCTGTGCTCTTCCCGTTTCGTGGGCAGCTCTCCTTCGCATTTTCCCTATTCAGGTAGGCAGCATCATCCTTCAGCCCTGCGGCTCCACCACTGAGGATTCTTCATAAGGAGCAAGCTTCCTTTAGTCGCAGCCACTTGTCTAAGAGAGATGTTTTCTCCCATAGCTGTTTGTTATGCAGTACAGTCATTCTTTCTGTTCTGAAAAGCTCCCCCTGAATAGGATGGTATAATTCCAGGGTACTCAGAACCACAACATCTTTAATGTTGTCTTTCCAAAACAAATTTTATGTTTGTGAAAGGGACTGGCGTGGATAAGCAGCGAGCAGTGGAGACTAAAGGCTTATCTGTATGGAACTGTTGCTACAGAAAAGAGCTATATAATCTTCCCTGTCCTGTACCTACTAAATCTTCCAAAGGGGTGGGAAAACAATATTTCATCTGTTTTTGGCTTTCTGATAATACCAAACAGCATATCAAATGGAACAAATCTTATAGCTTCTTTAGATAAGCATTTCCCAAATTAATGGTTATTTAATATTTTTTCATGGGTGAAGTTAGTATGTATTCCTGGAAATCAGAAGGATTTCCATGGTCCAATAAATTAAAAAATTTTAGAGTAAATAAAAATAGATTTCCTTCCTGCAGGAACCTTTAATTCCTGAAGGAATCTTTAATAGTGCTAATATGTTGTTTTGATCTTCTCAAATGCAAGAGTGTAGACAGTCTTGACTCTGGAATAAGCACTTATATCTCAAGAAGCTAGAGTTCAGTGGAAGAGTTTTTGAAATGAAGTTTTAGATTCATACCCTTTAACCTAAAGTAATAGTTAAAGGAGAAGTGAAAGTGAAAGTCGCTTAGTTGTGTCCGACCCTTTGTGACCCCATGGACTATACAGTCTATGGAATTCTCTAGGTCAGAATGCTGGAGTGGGTAGCGCTTCCCTTCTCCAGGGGATCTTCCCAACCCAGGGATTGAACCCAGGTCTCCTGCATTTCAGGCAAATTTTTTACCGGCTGAGCCACAGAGTTGGGACAAATAAGGGTAGATTCTAGTTGGAGACTCTCTACCAAATAACTTCATTTATAAAATAAAGACAATAATAACTTGCCACAAATGTAAGAATTAAATGAAATACATGTATACTAGCTAATAAAACCCTAGGCTCCTAGTAGACATTTAATAAATGATAGCTATTATTATATATAGAAAAAAAACCCACTTTTTCCAACAAGAAGCAAGCCTTCCTTTAATTTACAAAAGAAATTCCTACCTTATGCATGATCCAAGTAAGATGGAATTGTGTTCAGTCCAATTTTAGTGGTTAGAACAATTCACGGCATTCTATTTGTTGAGGAGTGGGAGGAAAATAAACATCTACTGAGAGCTTATTTAGTATTCACATCAGTCTCACTGGAAAAATTATCCAGCCTGGCTTCACTGGTGAGTCAGCTTAAGCAAGTTGCCCAAGTTCATACAAAACATATTAAGTGGCAGAGTTAGGATTCATATTCAGGTCCCCTGACTCCAAAGCCAATGTTCTCTCTGTCTGCTAAGCAATATTGCCTTCTTTAAAAATTGATAACTCATTCTTACATGTACATGGTAGCTCTCTGTGAACTAAGATGAATACATTCCTCATTCATTTCAGATAAATGACTCCCCTCCTAGATCTCAATACAGTGGCCCTAATTCATATTCATCTCCATGATGTTTTATGATCTCTTTGTCAGAATTTCTCTCGCATTCTGGTAAGAGAAGGAAGGATCACATAATTGAAGACACAGCTGCATCTCATCCAAAGCTTCCTGACTTTGCGGTGAAGAGTACAGCTCAAGGGAGATGATGTGAGGCCGTAGAAGGAACATTGGCCTGGGGCTGAGTCGTGAGTCTCAGGGCTCCCCGCGCCATAATGAGCTGCATGACCTCCACAACTCACTCTGTCTCTGGGGCTTAGTTTTCTCACTTTTGCTTCCTCAGAGGTTCTGTGAAGTATGGATTAAATCGCTTCACTGACTACGTGTCTGTGGTAGTGTCTCAAAATGGGGTATACATACCCCAGGGATGTGCAAGGTGATTCACTAGAGTGAAGGAGGACAATATCAGGACTTCCATTTATAGTTATTGTGAACCTTATCCATTAAAAACTTTCTATCTTTGGCATATGTTTTATAATATATTAGCATAGCATTTCATTAAGGTCAATTATAAACAAACATATATTAGAAGTTGTGCTAAAGTTTTTTTGATAAATTTATGTGATTTTTTATCACAGTGGCTTTCAGGATAAGGTTCATATTTTTTAGTATGGAATTTAAGTCCCCTGTGAACTCTCTAGCCTCATTTCTTTTTCCACTTCTCCTTCTACCTAATTAACTAAACACACGAACGTGTTTTTTTTTTTTTAGTAATCAAGATAAACATTTTATTTTTTTCCATTTATTTTTATTAGTTGGAAGCTAATTACTTTACAATATTGTAGTGGGTTTTGTCATACATTGACATGAATCAGCCATGGATTTGCATGTATTCCCCATCCCAATCCCCCCTCCCACCTCTCTCTCCACCTGATTCCTCTGGGTCTTCCCAGTGCACCAGGCCCGAGCACTTGTCTCATGCATCCAACCTGGGCTGGTGATCTGTTTCACCCTAGCTAATACACATGTTTCGATGCTGTTCTCTCGAAACATCCCACCCTCGCCTTTTCCCACAGAGTCCAAAAGTCTGTTCTGTACATCTGTGTCTCTTTTTCTGTTTTGCATATAGGGTTATTGTTACCATCTTTCTAAATTCCATATATATGCGTTAGTATACTGTATTGGTCTTTATCTTTCTGGCTTACTTCACTCTGTATGATGGACTCCAAGGAAGCTGTGGTACATATACACTATGGAATATTACTCAGCCATTAAAAAGAATTCATTTGAATCAGTTCTAATGAGATGGATGAAACTGGAGCCCATCATACAGAGTGAAAAACGAACGTGTTTTATAACTTCTGTGTCTTTGTTTATTCTACTCCCTCTGCCTAAAATTTCTGAAACCTTTCTCAATGCCCCCACCTTCCCCATGGAGACTGCTTCCTCATTTTTCAAGACTCAGCAAAACAGCTATCTCCTGGATGAGTCCTTTCCTGAACATCCTAGGTATACCAGATGACTCTCTGTAGACTTCCATTGTACTCTATACATGGCATTGTGATGTGTCTAGAAGTGTATTTGTTTGACTTCATTTACTAGTCTGTGTGTCTCTGAAGGGCAAAGGTCATGTCTTCTTCATCTTTTTTGTTCTAGCCCCTAGGATGGCCCCTGATACATATTTCATAAATATTGATTAATTATACAAATAGCAAATGAACTGTGAGAGTAATAGAAAATGTGAAAATCTCCAGGCAAATGTAAACAGTCATTATTATTAACACATTAAATTCTCATGGGTTCCCTTGGATATCTTTCCAAACAATCTTTATCAAATGATGTGAGCGAAACCGTCCTAAGTGACCCTTGTGTACACTGGTTCTCAACCCTGGGGGCACCTCACAGTTCACCTGGAGCTACCAAAAATACTGTTCCTACTCCCTACTCTTAGGCATTTTCATTTACTTGGTATGGGATGAAGTCCAAGCATCTATGCATTTAAAAATCTCCCCAGATGATTTTCACATGCAGATAGAGCTGAGAACCACTGCTCCAAGTGTCATGTGTAGAATAAGAAAGGTGTTCAGAAAAACCTGAGACAGAGAGAATGCTTTTTCTAAAAATGCAACCACAGTTGTGGAAGAGTCTTAGTACCCTATCTTTGTAAGGTTAAAACCTATCTTTGGAGGAAAAAACACGTACACAAAGCACCATTACTTATCGAAACCAAACTGCTAAGTCACATGGATGAGGACTGGGCAAGGTGAAGGTGTGCTTGTCGTCATCTGCCAGAAAACAGCAAGGGCCATAGTGAGAAGGCGGTGGGGCTAACGGCAATTTTGCTGGGTTTCAATGAGATAACATACAGGAAAACATGTTGAGAACTCTGAAGAATGACAAATCTGTAAGGGCTTATTATTTATATTAATATTATAGCCAAGGTAGGGTGCATTCTATCTAAAATAATCCCTGGAAAAGAGTGTATCTCAATTAGATTACATAGAAAACAAAAAGGCAAAAGTTTATTAAGTCTGATCCTGATTTTGCAATGAACACCTCTTTTTCTCCTTCTCTTTTTCACACAAGGATTGCTAGAAAGCTGAGTGAGGTGCCAAATTAGCTTCAAACTGCAACTCTGGGTGAACACTTCAGGTGAGCATCAGCTGATACCTAGCCCAGAGTGTGAGGAATTTGAAGTTTCTCTAAGGATGTTTTTGAGAAGCCTCATTAGGATCAGTACAAACATCATCAACATTGTATTTTTTACAGAATCACAGTGTATAGCTGTGATAAATAAGTCATTGTTAATGACTTATTTGCATCCTGGACATCAAAAGCCTTCTGGGTAGAAAGTAACATCTAGCATTACATACTAATTTGGGCTTTGCAATTGATAACAATTTAGCCTATAACAAGCTGAAACTTCTTTTCTGTTATGAAAGAATTTTCTAGGCAACTTCATGGTGCACCAAAGATCACTGCAGTTAATATTTTTAAGAGTAAGTATTTCCAAGCACTTTAGTAACATGTGTTACAACTCACACCACTCAGGGACTATAGTCACCCCTCAATATCAACGGGAAATTGGTTCCAGGACCCCTGGGAGATACCCAAATCCTCTGATGCTTGAATTCCTCGCATAAAATGGTGGGGTACAGTTGGCCCCCAGTATCTGTGGGTCCCACAACCGCAAATTCATTGTGGTTTGTTGGGTATGAGGGCCCACTGTCATTATAAAACAAAGGAATCAACTCTTCTTGGAAGTCTGGCAGGCAGGACCTCGAGTGGCAATGGCTAGTTAGCTGACTTAGTGCTAACTTTTTAGAAGAGTACAAATTGTGTTTCTTTTATATTCAGCTCGATATGATTCAGACTGCTGCTCCCCTAATAATCCCCAAATAATGAAGCTTTGCATGATGTCTCAGTTCCTTGATGTTCAAATTGTCTCAAGTTCTGTGCACACATTTCTTGGAGAAATACTCTCAAAGAGAATAGTTTCAAAGATTCTTGGCAAAGTAAATAACTGAACTCATGGCCAATAGGGGCTTCCTTGCTGGCTTAGTAGGTAAAGAATCTGCCTGCAGTGCAGGAGACCACCTGCAGCACCGGAGACAAGGGTTTGATCCCTGGGTTGGGAAGATCCCCTGGAGAAGGGAATGGTAACCCACGCCAGTATTCATGCCTGGAGAAGCCCATGGACAGAGGAGCCTGGCGGGCTATAGTCCATGGAGTTGCAAGGGTCAGACACGACTTAGCGACCCAACCACAACCACATGGCCAATAGCCCTACAGCCTATGTCTGAACGTAGCTTATCCATCACATGTGTTTCTTCCAGAAGCGCCTACAGTCTTGTGCGTGAGAACACAGCACTTCAGCATTACGCTTGGGGGTCACTGTAAACAATGACGTCCCCAACAAACAGCACAAAAATTCGAAAAAGTGGCACCTAGTAGCTTGCAAAAATGACACTTGTTTATAGCATGAGACCTGAAGCAAGAAAACAGGTCATGGCCTTGTTCAACCTTAGCTGGGAACATGTGCCATGGGCAACTCAACATTTCTGCTGCTCTGCACACGCAAAAGTCTGGGCAGGACATGGAAAGCGCTGAGCATATTGATTTGGGGGTTACAGTTGAGTTTTGGTGAGTGGGTGAATTTGCAAATTTGCAAATAATGAAGATTGATTGTATGTAATTAAAGAAACTGAGGCCAAAGATGCCTTGACGTGAGTAGGCTTGTGATAACAAATATTTTTCCTTTTTTCTTTTTTTGGTAATTTCCCAAATTTCTAAAAAAAGCATTATTTTATAGTTACAAAAAGAAATATTATTTTTCCTATACTTATGTTAGGGGAAACACTGGCTGAAACCGCCCAGCCTGGCCAGGCACCATAGTAACCACTTGCACGAGTTATTTACAAAGGAAGGCCTGGTAGGTAAGCAGCACGGAATTGATAAGCCACTGCTGACCAGAAGAATTCAGGAAGGTCAAAAGGAGACGCCGCACGTCCTACCAGCCTCTCAGAGTCCTTCTTGCTGGAGTCCACTTTGGCTGAGCAGTGTATGTGTCACTAGGAAAGACTCTGAGTGAGAAGGCTTGGTCAGAGACAGCCTGGAAATGAGTCCCATCTCCATAAAACCCGAGACTGCAAGCCCCGTCAGAGCAGAGCTTCTGGGTTCCCTCCTCCTCCTGCTCTCTGCCCAGGAGCCCCTTCCCAGTAAAGTCTCTGGCTTTGTCAGCACGTGTGTCTCCTTGGACAGTTCACTTCTGGGTGAGACAAGAGCCCATTCGCGGGCCCTGGAAGCGGGTTGCCCTTCCTGCAGCATTTAGAATTAACAAAATGTGATGGTAAGATACATGAAGAGAAAGGTTAGCAGAAGGGTATTTGGCTAGGTGTGGCCCAGCAAATTTAAAAAGAAGAAGCCTACCCGGATGGCAGTTTAAAAAACATATTGAGCTGTAATTTTGAAATATATTTTGAATTTCTCTTCGCATGACATTTTTGAATGGCCGGTGTGCCATTCTTCAGCCAGGAACAGGGTGACTCCCTGAGCAAGGGTTTCAAACTGCCCAGGAGAAAGAGGCAGAAGGGTAAGACCTGGCTCTGCACACATAAGCCAGTCGTCTGACAAAGAGTGCAAAAGGGACTGCTCTCTCCAGAAATCCTTGCCTTCAGCTCTTCATCCGCCACTCTCTTCCAAGTCCAGGGTGCGTACCCCTCAGCAAAGTGTCCTTCTCCTATTAAAGACCTTCCCGCACACTGCTGTAATGACCATCGTGTGGCTCCTATCCCACCTAGACTTTAAGCTCTGAGCAGGCAGGGGCTGAATGAATGTAGCTTGTTTCCTACTGTGCCCCATTGCCTAGCACAGCGCATTGCACACAGTGAGTATTTGTTCAAAATAGATGGAATGATTATGCACCAAACACCCCAACAGATGGTGACCCCCTATCAGTTATCGCCTTTAAATATGAAAGTCAATGTCAGAAACAACACTAAAATCTTACCCAAAGAATTGAAGGGTTCAAGTGAGAAAATTTCACACTCTTAAGAACAAGATTTCTTATATTCAGGCAGAGATCATAGAAATAAGAATCGGCCTTGGTATGAAAAGCAAATAAAATTCTTGTTTCCTTTTACATTCGTACAACTATACATTCAGTTCAGCTGTCTTCTGGTTTGTGATTATCGGGGTGTGCACTGCTATGTCTTGAAGTGTCCATAAACACAGACTGCAGAGCTCAATTCCTGAAATGTGCTCTGTGTTGATAAAGCAGATTGGGCTGGATCTTGTTCAGCCTTTAATCTATTTCCTTAGGCATCTGAGAATGTTCCAAACTCGGGTGGTTTCAGTACCTTTCTATTTGCAATGTGTGATTCTATAAAATGATAACTGTATTAGTTTTCTATGGCTGCTATAACAAGTTACAACAAAGTTAACGACTTAAAGCAACACAAATTTATTATTTCACAGCTCTGTAGATCCGAAGTCTGACACCATCTCACTGGGCAAAGATCAAGTTTCAGTGAGGCATATTCTATTCTGGAGGCTCCAGGGAAGAATCCACTTCCTTCGGTTTTCCATCTTTAAGGGCTGCTTGATTTCCTTGGCTCATTCTCATCTCCCTTTATCTTCAAAACCAATGTCAGACTGAGTTCTCATGCTGCTATTTCTCTGCTTCCCTTTTCTGATGCTCTTCTACTTTAAGGATGCTTGTGATTATATTGGGCCCACCAGGATAATCCAACTGTTTAGCAAACTTATTTCCGCCTGCCACCTCAATTCATCTTTGCCATAATGTTGGTCACTCAGTCGTGTCTGACTCTTTGCAACCCCATGGACCGCAGCCCACCAGGCTCCTCTGTCCATGGGATTCTCCAGGCAAGAATACTGGAGTGGGATGCCATTCCTTCTCCAGGGGATCTTCCCAACTCAGGGATCAAACCCGGGTCTCCTGCATTGCAAGCAGATTTTTTACAGTCTGAGCCACCAGGGAAGCCCATCTTTTCCATGTTACCTAACATATTTGCAGATTACAGCAGTTAGGACATATGTATTTTGAGGAGCATTATTCTGCTCACCATATCTATCTATCCTATTATATATACATACAACCTAGGAGATATAATGAGTCATTTAAGAAACTGTGTCCCTATCCAAACTCTGCTTTCCCAAACCCCAACCCCCCAAAAAAAGGAAAGGAAAGAAGAAAAAAACTATCCAAAGATTCAAACCATAGAAGGCAATAATTCTAGAGTTAAAACAGTCAAGTTCTTTTGCTATATGGCTTTAAGAGGTCAAGTTCTCCACAGCATCTCTTCTGTGGGAGTTTATGTGTGAGACTCTAAATCCTCATAAATTATTTCCAAGTCCCTCTCACAGAATGAATAGATATGCTCCTGTTATAATCTGCCCACAGTTCACCTGAAACTGTGCATACAAATTGTGTCTAAAACCTTTTCTTAATCAGTCCATTCTTAGGAATTTTGTTTATTTTCCTAATTTGGTTAGACAAAGCTTCCCCTGACCCCAAGTGCTTTTTTCAAAAGACTAAACAAAGATAAGACTCTAGCCAATTGTAGGAAGAATGATCACCGACTGGCAATCAGCAGGAGTGATAAACTTTACTCTGTGGTTTATGCAAAACACTGCAGAAATATCTGATTCCATGTCCCATATGTCCCCATCTTATCTCACATCACAAATGTAATAAGTGAAAAGTAACAGAGCTGGCAGCATTCTGCATTCCAGCCACGTTTTCCTCAGCTACAAACTGTAAGAGTATGAAACATTTGTTACATTTGGTTTTGAGCGAAACCAGAATCAATAACAAATCTGTTTTGCATTCATTCCTAAATATATTTACTGTGTGAATAAGAGGCAGCAGGGATGGTGCGAGGCTGTCACACTTGAGCAGGGCTTCAGGGCCGTCCACATTAACACTTCTAATGCTCCTGAGCAAGGCCAATAAATCATAATGCTCATATGCCACTGAATTTAGAGCATCAGCCCCAGCGAAGCCAACTGAGATGCTTTCAGTTGAGATATTCAGTTTCCCAGCTTCTTTTTCTTGAACAAGTCCTTTCCCCAATCCCTTCTGGCCTGTCTGTCTTATCTGGCTGACTTTGAGGTATGGACACTGGGTTTGCCTCTTTGCCATCTATCTGACCCCTTCTCTATCACAAAGTGACCGTGTGGTTGCAGTGAAGCTTGACTAACGTTATCTAAGTCCATTGTGCTTTTTTATCCCTCTTCTCAATGACACAACTGCACATCATTCTTCTGGCACCAAACTGGTTCAAGATGGGCCAGTTAGATGCTAGCAGATGTCCGATGGGACTTCTAGTTAAAGTGTCTTCACTCTTAGAGTTTCAAAGAGCTTTCCTCTTCCACCCTAAATTGGTCCTGGAACTTCTGCAACATCTTTATATTAGCTTGATGAAGTAGCTGACCTAGAAGAACCACAGGGACTCAGAGCTGCCTCCATATCCCCACATATTCCTTTGAACTTCCACTTGTATGGGACAGGGTTTTCTTTTTGCTTAAGCGAATTTTAGTTGGGTTTTCTGTTTTATTTACTCATTCATTCCACAAATAATGACAAATGTCTACTGTGTGTCAGATACTGTTCGAGGCATTTGGGTGGTGTCAGAGAACAAAACAAAGGTCCCTACCTTCTAGAATGAAGAGAGAAAACAGCAAATAATATTGTAATAGATCAGGAAACTCAGAAGTATATTAGAAGGTAATCAGTAGAGCAAGACCACCAATAGCCAGTGTTAGCAAGGATGTGGAGAGAAGGGAACCCTCCTACACTGTTGGCGGGGATATAAATGAGTACAACCACTATGAAGAACAGTATGGAGGTTCCTTAAAAAACTAAAACTAGAACTATCATAAGATCCAGCAATCCCACTCCTGGGCATATATCCAGAAAAAACCATAATCCAAAAAGATACATTTATGTCTTTATTGTGGCACTATTTACAACAGCCAAGACAGGGAAGCAACCTAAATGTCCACCAACAGATATGAATACAGAAGATGCTGGTATTACGGAATATTACTCAGCCACGAAAAAGAACGAAATGATGCCATATGCAGCTATATGGATGGACTTATAGATTATCATACTAAATGAAGTAAGTCAGACAGAGAAAGACAAATATCATATAATGCCACTTGTATGTAGGATCTAAAAATTGATACAAATGAACTTATTTATAAAATAGAAACAGATTCACAGACTTAGAAAACACACTTATACTTACCAAAGAGGAAAGGTGGCGGGGGGGATGAATTAGGAGTTTGGAATTAATGTATATACACTACTATACATAAAATAGATAACCAACAAGGACCTACTTTATATTCTGTCATAACCTACACCAGAAAAGAATCTAAAAAACAGTGGGTATATGTATACATATAACTAAATCACTTTGCAGTGCACCTGAAACTAATATAACATTGTAAATCAACTATTTCCCAAAATAGAGTAAAACTTAAACAAAAAAGGATGTAATCAGTAGAGCAAGATGAAGGAAGTAGGAAGTGACAGGAGCAGTAGGATGAAAGATAGGAATTGAAAAGGAGCCACGTAAGTAAACTCTTAAGTGAAGTGAGCATGTGGGATTATCTGGGAAAGAAATTTCTAGGCAGTGATAACAGCTAGTGCAGAGGCCCTCACTGAGAGCGGGAGAAGAAAGGAGACTAGTGTGGCAAGGGTGAAGCAAAGAGGGAAAGAGATTAACAGGGAGCTCTGTGGGCCTGCTGGGCAAACCGAGAAGGACTTTGGCTTTTCCTCTGAATGAAAAGGGGAGCCATGGAAGGGTTTTGAGCCGAGGAGTGAAAACCCTCACTCTGGCTGCTGTGTTGGGAATAGACTTTGGAGGCATAAGAAAAGGGGCAGGGAGCCCACTTAGGAGGCCACACACGGTCCTAATACTGTGTGGTAGTGATGAAGGTGATAAGAAGTGGTTTCTATTCTGCATGTTTCGAAGGCAGAGTCAACAGAATTTCCTGACAGAATATATGTGAGATGTGAGAGGAAGAGAGGAATCAGGAATGACTCCAACTGAAAGCAATCTAATGCATTCACTCCTAAATTTGCTTGCTTTGCTTGACACCTATCTATGAGTCGTGATCTTACAAACATGGAAAGTGAAAGTGTTAGTCTATCAGTCGTGTCCAGCTCTTAGCGACACCATGGGCTGTAGCCTGCCAGGCTCCTGTGTCCATGGAATTCTCCAAGCAAGAATATTGGAGTGGATAGCTACTCCCTTCTCCAGGGGATCTTCCTGACCCAGGGATCGAACCCAGGTCTTCTGCGTTGCAGGTGGCCTGTTAACCATCTGAGACATCAGGGGAAGTCTGGAACACGGAAAACCCCAACCAAACAAACAGAGGGTTTGATATTCAGGGTTTTACATTTTCCATCTACCATCTCCTCCACTTAGAAAATATTTTATCTTGGCTGCTTTTAAAAAATAAAATCATCCTCCATTGTCTCGAGAGTTTGCTCAGGTAAAGCTGAAGCGATGACTGCCGTACCCGTGCAGTAATGTCCTCATCCTTTGTCTTTGTTTGGTGTGGTTTCCCTTTACCTGGAGCCCTTGGCCGTGATGTGACAGTGATGTCCCTTCCCCATTGATGGGCTCAGCATCTGTGTATGGGATATTTGGGCTCCACTCTTGCTGATGCATCATCCTAATTGTCTGGTTGTTACCACCTGCCACTTACCAACCAGTGTGAGGTATCCTTTAGCTCTTCATTGGAACAGAATTATAGCCTGTATCTTTAGAAATGATATACACTGAGGATTATTCTTGTTTGTAATTACAAATCCTCTAGCAGAAGCACAATTATTAAAAGCCTTTGGAAATGACATTTGGCCTCACGTTGGAGAACCTGCTGTCAGCCTCTCATGCTGTATTGCTTTTGTTGCTGTAATTTCTACCTGCACTTCGACTGTAATTTAACATTCTCTCTCTTCTCTGTATCTTTCTACCTGGTTGTAATGATTAGGTCTCCTGCTGTTTATCCTTAAATAATTTCTCCTCCATTCTGAACCTTACTGGGCTATTTTCTGTGGTTACAGCCCAGGAAACAGCTGCAGCAACACTTGTTGTATCGGAATCACTTGAGAGAGTTGGTTTATCTCTAGAGTAGAACAAATGAGGGGGAAAGTTGGAGGGAACTTTGGAGGTTATGCACACAAGCCCACCTTTTTAGGATGAAGAAGCTGAGGTTCTGAGTATATCCTGCTGCTAGGTCGCTTCTGTTGTGTCTGACTCTTTGCGACCCCCATGGACTGCAGCCTGCCAGGCTCCTCTGTCCATGGGATTCTCCAGGCAAGAATACTGGACTGGGTTGCCACTTTCTCCTCCAGAGGATCTTTCTGACCCAAGGATCGACTCACAGCTCCTGCATTGGCAGGCAGATTTTGTTTTACCAGAGTTACCTGGGAAGCCCTAAGTTTCTAAGTGTTTAAGTGAACTTCTTATTGTTGGGTTATGTTCTGGAGTAGTAGGTATGACTGTATTAGGGATAGACGCTTTTTAAGTCCTCGCGCCTTGCAATTTAAATGGAGCCGGCCATCTGGATGAGAGAGCTGTGAATGGGAAGAAGAGACACGATGCCTGTTCTAGCTGGATACTGTGCTGTGGGCTTTGTATTCCTTTATGTTCAGCTGTGAAACATCGGATGATTCTGAAAACAGGGTGGGGAACTTCCGTTCTATTGAAATTAATTTTGTTTGCAAGGATATGCCTGTGCAGTAGAAGGCTGCTGACTATGGTGTCCCGTGTTTTACTGAGAAACTTAAAAACATTCATCCCTGTCACCAAAATTCTGCTGTCTTCATTTTCTTCTCTAAAGCTGGCCCCGTGGCCGAGCCACCTTAAGAACAGCCCTGGTTGCATTCCGGTACTTCTCTGACTCCTTTGTTGCCCGCATCATGCTCCAGAGTCCACAGAACGAAGTCCTGACTCCTTGGCCTGGCATCTGTGCCCTTTACAATCTGCCTGTCTCCTGCTGCTCCCCTAATTGTTCTATGTTCCAACTAGCTGTGCTCCTCACCGTTGCCCAAGCCCTGTCTGTGCCCTCTTCCCTCTGGGCCTGCATAGGACCCCCTCCCTTTCGTCTCCATCTGTCACATATTACCCTTGTTCAAGGCCTTCCTCCTCTCTAGCCCCCAGCCAGAGATTTCCTCTTCTCCGAACATCAATTGTACTTGGTTCTTATGGCATTTGTTACATATTGATTCCTGCTTTATTATTCATGATGGGTGTTTCTCTTCTTCCTTAGCAGATTCTAACTCTTTTCATAGCAAGGTTCGTGTTGATTTTAACTCTGTATCTGGTGTACTGCCTGTCATGTTACTGAGCATACCTAAAAGCCTTTAATAAAATCTGGCAAATACATTTAGAAATCTGGATCTAGTTATTTTAATTTAGAAAAAGACTTCTGTTTGTCTTTCCCCCTGGTAATCTAAGTCAGGTTGAGTAGCTTGAGAATTACCTATGTGCTGCAGTTATTCTTGATGAGTTAGAATTTGCTTCAATAAAATTTATACTTTAAAAATTAGGTATATAATTTCATTTTTTCATAATTTCATGTGAGGCTTGCAGTAATATGATATTTTTATCCCCTTTTAACTGGTGATTGCACTGAGGTGAGAGATCAAGAAAGTCATCCGAGGTCACAGAGCAGGCAGAAGACAAAAGTGGGGCTGGAACCCACTTGAGGACACAAAACAACATGCCGCATTGACTGTGCTAAGAATGGAATAGAAATGTGTTCACACATTGCCACAGTCAATTAAGACAATGCAGTCCATGGGGTCGCTAGGAGTCGGACACGACTGAGCGACTTCACTTTCACTTTTCACTTTCATGCATTGGAGAAGGAAATGGCAACCCACTCCAGTGTTCTTGCCTGGAGAATCCCAGGGACAGGGGAGCCTGGTGGGCTGCCATCTATGGGGTCACACAGGGTCGGACACGACTGAGGCGACTTAGCAGCAGTAGCAGCATGGGTCATGAAATGTGGTTCAGTGTAGATAGTACAGATAATGGAGGATTTGAGATTTTCTCCTTTCACCAGTCTGTTTGAACACTGTTGGCTCATTCTGTTCTCTGAACAAGGACGTGCCTGTAAGTCCAGTCCTTGGCCCTCTGCTTCTGGCCTTCTCCACTATCTCCTTACGGACCTACCCTGGTCTCATGGTTTTAGTCAGCACCAATCTGCTGACTTTTCTAGTGTCTTTGCCTGGAGTGATGACCCCTCCCCTGATCTCCACCTCTCACCTCTTATGGTTTGCCAGAAGTTTCTGCTTGGAGTTCTGCAGTTCTTTATATCCCTGATATTAAATCCAAACTTATCATCTGCTTTCTGACCAAACTTACCCCTTCTTGATCTATAGTTTTCCCGTCACCATTCTACTTGTCTAAGTTCAAAATCATTGTTGTCTTTGACCTCTTCATTCTTCACAGTTTATTCACTATGTCTTATTAAGTCTTCTTTCAAAATAACTACTGTGTCCTCTTGAGAATCTAACGTGTGCCTGCTCAGTCATGTCCGACTCTTTGCGACCCCATGGACTGTAGCCTGCCAGGCTCCTCTGTCCATGGGATCCTCCAGGCAAGAATACTGGATGGGTTGCCATCCCCTCCTCCAGGGGAGGATCTAAAGGCTTTTGGTAAGTATTGCACCTTTCTTTGGAATCTTTTATTTCACATACATTTTTTCCCCCTATTTCCATCACCACCTTCCAATCCAGGACCTCTTCTGCTTCATCCTTAAACCATTGTAATAATCTTTGCCTGATTAATGTTCCTAAAATACAAATTGAAAGATGTTTCTTCTCCCCTTCTCTCCCCCATCTCCAAATTCCACTGGTGTCCATTTGATTATAGGATCAAATCCTTCTTCAGCCTGGTGTACCAAACCTCCCACAATCTAATCCAACTGATGGTCCCATCTGTATTCTCCAACACTCCCCCATAGTAATTCTTTGCTCCAGGAAAACTCCTGTGCTGACTGTCTTGGAATTATCTTCCATTGCCTTGCTTCAGTACTCAGTTAATTTCTTCCTTTCGTCAGTCTATTTCTTTAGACCCTCCTCATTTCTCAGAGCCCAGCTCATGTCTCATCTTCTTGGGACGGTGTCTCCTCTATATTTAAATCATGTATCTGTGCCTCTGTGGCCCTTACTGTCTTCAGCTCTGTCCCTCACAGCACTGTAGAGTGACTAGCAGCACTGGCGCCCCCCGGGAGCTGATTAGAAATGTAGCATCTCAGGCCCCACATCAGACCTGCTGAATCTGAATCTGCACTTTAGCCTGAAGGGATTTATGCAGGTTGAGAAGTCCTAGTCTATTCCACTTAGATGTGTCAATAATAATTATTTGTTGTTGTTGTTCAGTCACTAAGTTAAGTCCGACTCTTTGTGACCTCATGGACTGCAGCACACCAGACTTCCCTGTCCTTCACTATCTCCTGGAGCTTGCTCAAACTCATGTTCATTGAATAGGTGATGCCACCCAACCACCTCATCCTCTGTCGTCCCCTCCTCATCCTGCCTTCAATCTTTCCTAGCATCAGGGTCTTTTCCAACGACTTGGCTCTTCACATCAGGTGGCCTAAGCATTGGAGCTTCAGCTTCAGCCTCAGTCCTTCCAATGAATATTATACACTGATTTATACACTTCTCTTTACTCCTTCAGATCCTTGAGGTCTAGGAACCTGTTTTATTTCTTTGCATCACTCTCAAATACAATTTCATGGAAAAGTCTTCACTTAGTAAATAGGTTTTAGTGTCCTTCCCTTAATTTCTTTTTAAGAGGGGAGAAAAGACCTTGAAGACTCCTGGAAAGTGAATATAAGCATTGTTTGTTGTTTCAGTGAAGAGAAAGTCAACTGATTCTACCTAAAGTTGGGAAGGAAAGCAGTAGCAGGACTTCCCCGGTGGTCCAGTGGCTGAGAATCCACACGCTAATGCAGGGGACATGGGTCTGATCCCCGTCCAGAAGATTCCACAAGGCAGGGGGCAGCTAAGCCCCTCACCACAACCACCAAAGCCTGCACCTCAGAACCCTGGCTCTGCAACAAGAGAAGCCCCTGCAATGAGAAGCCCATGCTCCACAACTAGAGAGGAGCCCCCACTTGACGCAACTAGAGAAAGCCCACGCACAACAACAAAGAGCCAACACAGCCAAAAATAATCAATAAATGAAACAAAAAAGCAGCAGCAAGTCTCTCACGTGATGATTTCTCTGTGTTCTCATAGCACCTCCATGCTCCCCCATTAGAACTCCATTCTGTCTGCATGACAGCTGAATGCATGTCTCTCATTACCAGACAGGGAGCTCCTTGAGAGCAGAGACTATGCCCTAGTCACCCTTTTATCAGCAGCTCCTTGCCCATCACGTGTTTATTGATTATTGATTTGAATTAGTAGATAAATGAGTGAGTAACTTGTTATATGAATAAATTGCAGAGATTAAACTGAGACCTCTGCTGGATGGCTCTTACTGTCGTCGGCCAATATACATTTATGACCACACCCCAGACAACAGACGGGCCTCCCTGACAGCTCAGTCGGTAAAGAATCAGCCTGCAATGCAGGAGACCCCGCTTAATTCCTGAGTTTGACAAGACTCTTCAAACCAGAGATTTGCTTCTTTGTTTTCACTTGTTTGCCACCACATGTCAATTTTCAAGGGCAAAATCACTGCAGATGGTACTGCAGCCATGAAATTAAAAGACGCTTACTCCTTGGAAGGAAAGTTATAACCAACCTAGACAGCATATTAAAAAGCAGAGACATTACTTTGCCAACAAAGGTCCGTCTAGTCAAGGCTATGGTTTTTCCAGTGGTCATGTATGGATGTGAGAGTTGGACTGTGAAGAAAGCTGAGCGCCAAAGAATTGATGCTTTTGAACTGTGGTGTTGGAGAAGACTCTTGAGAGTCCCTTGGACTGCAAGGAGATCCAACCAGTCCATCCTCAAGGAGATCAGTCCTGGGTGTTCATTGGAAGGACTGATGCTGAAGCTGAAACTCCAATACTTTGGTCACCTCATGCCAAGAGTTGACTCATTGGAAAAGACCCTGATGCTGGGAGGGATTGGGGGCAGGAGGAGCAGGGGATGACAGAGGATGAGATGGCTGGATGGCATTACCGACTCGATGGACGTAAGTTTGAGTAAACTCTGGGAGTTGGTGATGGACAGGGAGGTCTGGCGTGCTGAGATTCATGGGTTCGCAAAGAGTAGGACACGACTGAGCGACTGAACTGAACTGAACTGAACTGAAGATGAGAAATATGCAGGCTGAAATGAAAAACAGGGAAGAACTCAGCTGGCAATGACTTAAAGGAAACCTCAAATGAAAAATACTTGTTCAACTATAAGAATCTCAATATTCACATTAGAATGTGTTTTCTGTTAGGAAGTTCATCAAACACAAAGGAATGATAAGGTAAATGATTACAGAACAAAGAGGTGTTTATGTAGCTTGTTATTTCATAAGTTCATTTTGTGTCTGAAAAAATATGAGATTTTGCTGAGTTTAGTAGAGAAATGCTTACTTTGTGGCAAATGTTGTCTATCAGTGAAACAAAGAGAAATTTGAGCATGGATAGTGTTGCTATATTTTCCCACTAGCCTAGGTTCATAAAAGCCCAAAGAATACAACATTGTTATGACCCTAGAATGCACTTATACTATTTGTTAACTTTCTACATGGGAATGTGCCTTAAGTCTGCCAACAGACTGCAAGAAGGGCAAAACAAATATAGTTGATCCTTGAACAATGTGAGGGTTGGGGCGATGACCCTCTGAGCATTTGAATACCCATGCATGGCTTATAACTGGAACTTCCTTATCTGTCCATGGTTCCTCTATATCGGCAGTTCTGAATTCTCAGATTGAACCAACCTTAGATCATGTAGTACTGTAGTATTTGCTATTGAAAAAAATCCACATATAAGTGGACCCATGCAGTTCAAATTTATGTTGTTCAAAGGTCAACTGTATTTTTTAATCCTGTACATAATTGATAACGCTCAGCACATAGAGATTCCGGACATGACTGAGTGACGAAGCACAGCACATGGACATTCCGTCTACCCTCCCTCCCTCCTTCCTTCTTTCTCTCCCTCCCTTTCTTCCTTTCCTCCAGTAAGAATTTACTGAATGACTGAAATAGAATATTGAGATATTCATCTAAACAACAGGATATTCTAATCTAGTGCTATCATATAGGCTGGGGAAAAGTCACTCATCAAAACAAATTCATTCTGTTCACAGAACTGCATTCTAGAGGAGCAAAAAAAGAAAAAGAAAATAGGTAAAATATATAGTTAGATGGGCTTCCCAAGTGGCACTAGTGGTAAAGAACTGCCAATTCAAGAGACATAAAGACACGGGTTTGATCCCTGGGTCTGGAAGATTCCCTGGAGAAGGAAATGGCAATCCACTCCAATGTTCTCCCCTGGAGTATCCCATGGACAGAGAAGCCTGCAAGGCCACAGTCCATGGATTCACAAAAGAGTCAGACACAACTGAAGTGACTTAGCACTTGCATAGTAACTATGCACATGCATAGTTAGACCATAATATGTAATGTAGAAAAAATAATTAGAGAAGGGTGTTGGTAAATATACTTTTAGATAAGGAGTGAGAGATAACCCCCTTTAAGAAAGTAAGCTTTATGAAGGATGTGAAGGAGGTGAATTATGTAGGTACCTGGGAGAGAAGCATTCCAGAAGATGGAATAGCAAGTACTCAGACCACAAGGTAAGTGTGTGTTCAAATGAATGGGCACAAAAAGAAGGTTCCTTGGGTTTGGAATACAAGGAGCTTGGGAGAGAATGACAGGACAGGTGAGGTCAGATATTGCATCTTGATAGGATCTCGTTGGCTGCTATACTGAGAAAAGCCTGACTAAAGATAAGGATGGAGGCAGGGCGTCAATTAGGGGGCCACTGCAGCAATACAGACAAGAGATGACTGGGACTTCCCTGGTGATCCAGTAGTTAGGACTTCACCTTCCAACGCAGGGTACGTGGGTTGGATCCCTGATGGAGGAACTAAGATCCTACATACCTCATGGTCAAAACACCAAAATATAAAACAGGGTGGTTTTCCAAAATGCAAATGTGGCCATCTTATTTAAATGTCTATCAACAGATGAATGGGTAAAGAAGACGTGGTACATATATATATACAATGGAATATTACTCAGCCATAGAGAGAAATGAAACTGGGTCATTTGCAGTGATGTGGATGCTCATAGAGTCTGTTATTCAGAGTGAAGTAAGTCAGAAAGAGAAAAACAAATATTGCATATTAACACATATATATAACCTAGAGAAATGGTGCAGATGAACCTATTTGCAGGGCAGGAATAGCGATGCAGACCTAGAGAACAGACATGTGGACACAGGATTGGGGGAAGGGGAGGTGGGACAAACTGGGAGCATGGCACTGACATATATACGCTATCACGTGTCAAATAGATGGCTAGTGGGAAGCTTCTGTGTAGCGCGGGGAGCTCAGCTCAGCTCGGTGGCTCTGTGATGACCTGGGGGGGGGATGTGGGGATGGGAGGGAGGTTCAAGAGGGAAGGATGTATGTATACTTGTAACTGATTCATGCTGTTGTGCAGCAGAAACTAGCACAACATTATAAAGCCATTATTCCCCCAATGAAGAAAATAATGAATGGAAAATGAGATTTTTTCCCCTTCCAATCTGAAAAAAAGATTTCTCAAAGGCTTCCTTTTGTCTACAAAGCCCAAGTCCAGAGCTTGGCCTCTAAGAATCCTCATGATCTGGCCCTGTTTATCTCGTAGATTTATTGCTCCCCTCACACTCATCACTGCTATTCATTAGTTACATGGAACTACCTGCAGTTAATTGATTTGTTCACTCAATACTCAAATATACAGAGAGTGCTCCCAATGTTACAAGCACTATGCCAAGCTCTGGGGATACAGTGCTGGACGTGGCAGACTTGGCTCCTGCGCTCGTGGAACCAGACTTTCTCAATTTCCGTGCGTTTTCTCTTTGACCTCCTTGCCTTGAACTTGCCACAACCTTTCCCTCCCTCTGCCCCCTGCCTCTCGGAGAACATCAACTCACCTTTTAAGTTGCAGCTCATGTCATTTTCTTACATTAGCACTTGCCTTCATCTCTCTTCTAAAAATGCTTCCTCCCTCAAAAGGCATTGAATAACTTAACAGCTCGACAAGTGAAAATCTCTAAATACAGTCCAGATTCAGTTCCCAGTGTTGGACTAGGAGATTATAGCTCGTGGAACAGGCCTTTTTTTTTTCTCTTGATTCCAGTACGTAGAAAAGCCTCCCTTTTCTGGATCTGTCCCCCGTCCTTAGGCTCCACAAATAGGATAAGTAATTGTTAACCTGCCGCAGAGGGAGCAAATCTGAATGTACTAGATTACGCATACAGAGGCTGCTCCAGGATTTGCATACAGTAAGGACTCAGGGGTGGTGATTTGACTGCCAAGGGTGCTGGGGAACTTGTCTTAAAGCTACGTTTGCATAGCAGGCTCACGATTTTCACTTATGTATTAACACACATGTATTTGTAGTACTTTGGTAAGGCATTGATACAGACAGGGGTTAAAGACTCTCTTTTAAGCTGTCCCTTAGTGCAACCACTGTACAGAAAGATGGCAGAATGACTGCCTTATGTGCACCTGCCCATGCTCCATAATCTGCCCTCATTTGCATCTCCTAGATTTTGGGAATGAAAATATGTAAGGATTCAGAACATGTAAATAGATAGGGGTAGGTAATGAGGCTAAATGCCAAGAAAACCCTTCCTTACTTGTCTGCATCCATCACCAAAGGGGTGCTTCAGTATAGGAGTCAGCATTTTGCTAAGGCTAAGAAATTCTAGAATGTCTGGTCCGAACTTCTAATTTCTCCCATCTCTCTTTTCTCTGTCTCTGCATCTCCCCACCTTCCTCTGGATGCACACTTATATGCATTTAGATAATTTTAGAAAGCTCCACTGGGGAATAACTGTATTTTATAAAGATGCAATAGTACTAAAACCAAATATTCCAGGAAAAAATATGCCCTTGGCTCTCTCCTTTCTGACTTACTTGTAGGCTGCATATAACAGTATATCTCACAATGGAGCTATAAAAATGAGTATTGGATGCTCTCTCGCCTCACCTCTAGTGTGACTGGGCAGTCAATGACCAAGTTATCACTGTTGACACATATTAAGGAATAGTATAGAGTTACACTGGCTACAATAAAAACCACACTCCCCACAATGGTACGGTAGGATGAACTTTCCATGATGACTGATAATACATTTGATTCCACACGTGTCCATATATGCACATACAAATACGCATATATAAATATTATAACCAGATTAGCATTTTCCTTTTGCATTGTACTGAACATCTTAAAGTGCCATTTCATCAGTGATTGTCAATCAAAGTTATAAAATCACATAAATACATTTATAAGGTATAAACACTTTAAATAATTTATGAAGGACACAGTTTGCTGCACAGAAGAGGTAGCAGAGTCACTGTGCTTATTTAAGGAGATTTAAACTTATTTAAAGAGATGCCTGTTCTGTTATTACTTAAAATATAGTTATGTCTATATGAACCTGATTATTAATTAATTTGTCACAACATATAAATGAAGGCATTTTATAAATTAAAATATCAATTTAGGGAACTATTCTGATTACAAAGGTTTATGATTAGGTGGTGATTATGAGTGCCTTGTTTAATAATTACTTAGACTCGCTGACTCCTGTGGTTATGCTGTTGTTCAGTTGCTAAATCATGTTTGACTCTTTGTGACCCCTTTGTCTGCAACACACCAGGCCCCTCTGTCCTCCATTATCTCCCACAGTTTGCTCAAACTCATGTCCATTGAGCTGGTGATGTTATTTAACCACCTCATCCTCTGCTGCCCCCTTCTCCTTTTGGCTTCAATCTTTCCCAGTATCAGGGTCTTTTCCAATGAGTCAGCTCTTCCCATCAAGTGGCCAAAATAGTGGAGCTTCAGCTTCAGCATCGGTCCGTCCGACCAATACCTGCGGTTAATACTTTATAATGGGCTTCCCAGGTGGCACTAGAGGCAAAGCACCCACCTGCCAATGCAGGAGAAGTAAGAGATGGGGGTTTGATCCCAGGGTCGGGAAGATCCCCTGGAGGAGGGCATGGAAACCCACTCCAGTATTCTTGCCTGGAGAATCCCATGGACAGAGGAGATTGGCTATTATCCATTGGGTTGCAGAGAGTCGGACACGACTGAAAGGACTGAGCACACATGCACACTTTATAACAAAAACTGCCCATTTAAAAGGACGGGAAGGGATGGTGTGCAGTGAACAGATAAGAAAAGAGTGTCACTTCTAAAGCTTTAAGTTAGATTCTCATTGATTTGATGGGTGTTTTTTTTTGCTATAAATGTTTTCACGGTTGTTAGTCTTGATTATTGCACATTAGTGATTTTACTGGTGTGTACAATGGGCTTCCCTCATAGCTCAGATGGTAAAGAATCCACCTGTGATGAAGAAGGCCCCGGTTCGATTCCTGGATCAGGAAGATCCGCTGGAGAAAGGATAGGCTATCCATTCCAGTATTCTTGGGCTTCCCTTATGGCTCAGCTGATAAAGAATCCACCTGCAACGTGGGAGACCTGGCTTCAATCCCTGGGCTGGGAAGATCTCCTGGAGAAGGGAAAGGCAACCCACTCCAGTATTCTGGCCTGGAGAATTCCATGGACTAAGTCCATGGGGTCACAAAGAGTCGGACATGACTGAGTGACTTTCACTTTCACAATAGACAGGGTAAGTGCCAGGGTATGGCACAGTCAGAGCCTAAGGCTGGTGACTTGAATTTACTACTGAGATTGCAAGATTCTTCCCTGCCTCTGCCCCATCTCTCTTTAGGAAGCAGAACACAGACTTCTGTACCTGCCCCTGATATGTGTCAAGTGAAAAGTGGGTGGTCCCGAGTGGCCCCCTACCCATTTGGTATAGGCTGGGTGGCAAGTACCTCTTCCCACCACCCCTTGGCTAATGTCTAGACATCTGTTCCAAGACCATTTGTCTGATCAAGAATGCGTGGTGGCTGGACTTCACCGATGGCTCAGTGGTAAAGAATCTGCCTGCAATGCAGGAGATGCAGGAGATATGGGTTTGATCCCTGGGTTGGGAAGATCCCCTGGAGGTGGAAATGGCAACCCACTCCAATATTTCTGTCTGGAAAATCCCATGGACAGAGGATCTGGTGGGCTACAGTCCATAACAGGGTGGCAAATACTCAGACACGACTTAGTGACGAGCACACACGCACCCCAGTGGATAAGAAATAGCATGGGCTCTGGAATCAGATCCACTTATTCATTCCATCATTCAAAAGATATTATTTGAGTGCCCAAGTGCTTGGCATTATTCTAGGCACTGGGAATACAACAGTGATCCTGTGTTCAGGAACCTTCCAGTTGCATGATTGCAAGGCAAGGTTCAGGCAAGGTAATTTACTCTTTGAACTTCAGTCTCCTAATTTGTACCAGATTCACATCCCTTGGGAGAATTAACTGAGGCTATGTCTGAAAAGCACCCAACATTTTGCCCAGCACAATGTAAAAGTCAATTATTTTTGTTGTTGGGCAAAAGTCAGATGCAGGCCATATTTCTACCACCAATTTAATTGCTTGTGAATGTGATCTGTTGGTTGTAATTACTCTGACATGTTGTGCTTTTGTTTAGTCTGAGCATCATTTTCAATATAGTAACGACCCTATGACATTGGAAAATATTACCGTCTTCCTAATAATGGTTTGCCGCTCAGGTAACACGCATGAAATGAATACCCACGCTCCTTTCCCTTCAGGGCACTCACAATAAGGATAGAAGATGATTTTTCTAAGAGCTGTGTACACACTGGATGAGACACAAACAGGGAAAGAAAAAACAAAAAACCCAAAAAACTCCCGACA
Organism: Cervus canadensis; assembly: GCF_019320065.1. Taxonomy (NCBI): domain Eukaryota; kingdom Metazoa; phylum Chordata; class Mammalia; order Artiodactyla; family Cervidae; genus Cervus; species Cervus canadensis. The sequence goes on from NC_057406.1 coordinate 47,206,115, forward strand.
ACACTTTAACTGTTAAGGCAGTAGCATTAGAGGCCCTGGACAGGGAAGTTTAAAAGGTAGAATCCTACTTGTGTTGGAAGAAGTTTCATTTCATCTTGCCATCAAAAGAACTTGAGAAAAGGACATGAGAATCTATTTGGTTGTGAAAATCTAATTAACTATCGAGCTGTGTGATGTTCCTTAATGATCGAATTAGTTGCATCAAAACAAGGAGACGCTTTTAAGGGTTGAAATGAAAGCCCTAAATTGATCACCTAAATCATGTACTCCTTTATCAAAATGCCTGGAAACCTGTTCAGGCTAGGGACTGGTTAATAGAACACAGCAAGCTGTCCTAGGCAGTACAGATTCGCTTTCCTATGTTAGAAGCTGAGCCTCATCTGAAAAAAGGCTATTCACAGTGATATTTTTGGCAAAACAAGAAGTGGCACCAGAGAATTTATGGTGGAAGGCATAGAAGTGCCAGTTCAAGCTGCATTCCCAAGACATTTGATTAAAACCAGGAACTTGACACAGTGTCTCATAGGTTTAGAGCACAGTTGGAAGAATCCTCTTAAAGAGTTTTAAAAATGCCACTGCCCATCCTTTATCCCTAAGTGAGTATCTCTGGGGCTGGGATCTAGCACTGGCCTTTTAAAAAAAACTCCTCTAGGAATTACTCTAGGTAATTCCAATGTAGCCAGAGGTGAAAACTGTTGCCCAAGGGCATTAGTTCTCAAAGTGTTGTCCCCAGATCAGTATCACTCGGGCATTTGTAGAGATGCAAATTATCAGACTTGCTCTTAACCTATAGAATCAGAAGCTCTGCGGTGGAACTCAGTAATCTGTGTTTTAACAAGCCCTCCAGGTGATTCTGATGGCCACTCAAGTCTGAGACCCATTGTTCTAGGTAAGTCTTGTCAGACAAAAAAGGCAGGAAGGCAATTAGGCTGAAAAGGCTCAGGTTGCAGGCCAACTGTGGTTTCCATTTGAACTTACAGAAAAGAGTTAAAAATACACGTTTCTCATTCCCATATAGCCTCTGAGAGGGGAAAGGATCTAACTCTGCAGCTTTGTCTCTCTCAAACCTCCTAGGAGGAAACCATAGACACCTCTAGGTTCCAACTGGGTCATACAATTTTAAATAAAATGCAGACTAATAATGGAAAGCTGTTTGACCACCGGAGAGGCCTGTTGGCGCTTGTATCTAGGAGGGAAGTGAATGCGGAGGGTAAGGGCTTTCTGGACCAGGAAAGAAAAACTTAAAAATAAAGAGAAAAGAAAATCATTAAAACTGAACTTCCTTTTACTTTTTCCTTTTATTTCATGAAAGCAAATCTTTTGGTGTGGGGGTGGGGGGGAGCACACACATACACACACACAGAACTGATGTGCTAATAAAACTGAATAACGTCCTTGGTACTAAGTTTTCAGTGGGAGATGAGAACTGCATAAGAACATGTTCTACTGATGCGTTGGTTTTCTCACAGTAACATCAGCCCCCAGAACATTCTCCAGTGGCACCCACATCCTCCTGTCCTACTGAATAAACCTGGAACAAAGCTGAGCCCCCGCCTATGTGGTGAAGGATATGCTGGAGAACTGTAGCTTGGCTCTGGTGCTGACTTAGACGAGAGTGTGGGGAAGTCACTTAGCTTCTCTGGCCTCCAATTTTCTCAAGTAGAAAATGACAGAAACCACCCAGATGAACTGAAATGCCAAAGTAATCTGCACAGAACTGGGAAGAAGGCCAGGTGTCACGGCCAAGCAGGAGAGAAGAAAGTTGTGCAGGCTCATGGTGTCACCTCCTGGCAAAGGGGCATAATGAAATTTCAGCTGAAACACTGACAGGTTTAATTACCAAATGTGAGCCTAACACTTTCTGTGCGTTTTCCTGTGGTTTAATTGTTCTTCCTTCCCCATACTCATACTCTGCAAATATACTGCCTCTACTAAGCAATAATCTAAGTTAACCAAATGAACCACTATAGATGAATCATATAAATAAGTCAAGAACCTCAACCAAATCCCAGAAGATTGACTTTTGTGGAGCAGAAATCTTTTTCTCCCCCGCTTACTTTTAAGTTCATTTTATGAGAAAACAAATACCACATGGGATCATTATTTTAAACACAAATTGCACTTAAGAGGAAGTGTCTGGTAAACCTTCTGGGGCTGTAAATTAGCTACCATTATAATTTCATTTGACTAAGGGCTATGAAATGCATTTCTGGGAATTACTGAGCAGAGACATCCTTCTGATACTCTGTGAGATGGGCTTTCCTGAGCTTGGAAAGAGGAATCCTACGCAGTGTGTGTGTCGGTCAGTCACCTACTCAGTGTACTTGTTCTTAAAGTGAGGCTAATCGATGACCCAGGCTCATTCTACCTAACTATACAGTCAGCTTTTCTGGATTTACAAAAGATGAGATTTTGGGAAAGAAAATGAGAAAAAATGAGTCATTCACAGAGATTCATAACTTGCAATCTGAAATTGGCATTCAGATCATCTGATCTTTTTATCTCTTTCTTTGTTCAGTTTCATTCCAGCCTCTGAAAATTTCCCAGGTATAATTCATTACTATGTTCAATCCAGTCACTGCTTCGTTCAATTACTATCCTTTGTTTCTCTACTGGTGTTTTGCTTTCAGGACTAGGAATGACCCCTTCCAATATATACTATTTTCATTTCCTCATAGAAGTCCCATCATTTATTTCTTTTCCACTATATTTTTCCTTAATTGCTTCATTTATTTCTTTGCTTGCTGTATTTTCATGTTTTTTACTATGATCCTTGTTTTCCTCTACGAAACCTCTTCTCATCCTTAATGTTATCTTCTAGATGCTGTTAGATTTCCTCTTTTACTTATACAAACAACTGCAGCATAGAAATGGCCATGTGTGCATGCACGCTAAGTCTCTTCAGTCATGTCTGATTCCGTGCGACTCTTGACCGCAGCCTGCCAGGCTCCTCTGTCCATGGGATTCTCCAGGAGTGCGTTGCCAGGCCCTCCTCCAGGGGATCTTCCCGACCCAGAGACTGAACCCGAGTCTCTTATGTCTACTCTGCATTGGCAGGTGGGCTGTTTACCACTAGCACCACCTGGGAAGCCCCAGAAAGGGCCATACTGACTTACCAACATCAGGCTGGTCTAGGCTAGCACAGAACCTGGCATATAGTAGGCATTCAATTGATATCTCTTTAATGACTGCCTGAATAAATGAAAATAATAGAAATGACATCAGCATTTGCTGCACTCTTATGCACAATTATAAATGAATAACTTTTACCCCTCCAATGTGAGCCAACTTGTTTTTGTTAAACCACTTTATTGAAGGATGGACATACAAAAATCTGTACAGATTTAGTGTTTACAACTTCTTAAGCTTGGAGATAAGTATATGTCTGTGAAATCATTTCATCATAATCTATGCTATAAACATATCTATCATCTCCAAAGTTTTCTTCCATCCTTTTTTATTTTCAATTCTTATAATAAAGACACAACATAAGATCTACCTCCCAGTAAAGTTTTCAGTATACAATACAGTATTAACTATAGGCATATATATATGTGTATATATATATATATATATATATATACACACATGTATATGGGCTTCCCAGGTGGTGCTGGTGGTAAAGAGCCTGCCTGCCAATGCAGGAGACATAAGAGACGCGGGTTCAATCCCTGGGTCGGGAAGATCCGCTGGAGTAGGAAATGGCAACCCACTCCAGTATTCTGGTGGCTACAGTCCACAGGGTCACAAAAAGTTGGATATGATTGAGGTGACTTAGCATGCCTGCATACGTGTGTGTGTATATGTATACATACATATATATAGACAAAATGCTATACAGTATATCTCTAGACTTATCATCCTGTATAACAAACACTTTGTCCCTTTGACACTTTGTACCTCCTTAATTACCCCAACTCTGTAGCCTCCGACCAACTCTGTTTTATTCTCTGCTGTAAGCTCGACTATTTTAGAGCTATCATGTAAGTGGTATCATGTAGCATTTTTCTTCTGTGTCTGGCTTATTTCACTTAGCATAATGTTCTCCAGTTTCATCCATATTGTTCTTTTTAAGGTTGAGTGACATTGCATATTTCCATATTTTCTTTATCAGTTCATCTGTCAGTGGATATTTAGGTTGTTTCTACATTTTGGCTATTGTGGATAGTGTGCTATGAACTCAGGAGGGCTAATATCTCTTGAGATCTTGATTTCATTTCTTTTGGGTACATACACAGAAGTAAAATCACTAGATCATATGGTAATTTTATTTTTAATTTTGGAAGGAAACTCCTTACCATTTTCCACAGCAGCTGCACCATTTGCATTCATATCAATTGTGTACAAGGATTCTAGTTATTCCCCATCTTCACCATACTTGTTATCTTTAGTTTGTTTGTTTGCTAATAGTCATTCCGGCAGGTGTGATGTGATATCTCAGTGTGGTTTGATTTGCACTTCCCCACTCATTAGTGATGTTGAGGTTTTTTTCATATACCTGCTGGTCATTTGTATGTCTTCTTTGGAGAAACATCTATTCAAGTCTTTAGCCCATTTTTAAATTGTGTTACTTGTTGTTTTGCTATTAGTCTGCAGAAGACATATGATCTCCTTATATATTGGAAATTAACATTTTATTAAGCACATTGTTTGCATATATTTTCTTCCATTCCATAGGTTGCCTTTCCATTTTGTTGGTTGTTTCCTTCTCTGTGTAGAAATCTTTTAGTTTGATGTAGATCCACATGTCTATTTTTGGTTTTATTGCCTATGCCTCTGGGGTCATATTCAAGAAATTGTTGCCAAGATGAATGTCATGAAGCTTCTCCCTTTTTTTTCTTGAAGAAGTTTTATAGTTTCAGTTCTTACATTGAAGTCTTTAATCCATGAGTATATCCTTGTGTATGGTATAAGGCAAGAGTTCAATTACATTATTTTGCATGTGTATATCCAATTTTCCCCACATACACTATTTTTTTTTGGCCGTGTGGCTTGTGAGATCTTAGTACACTAACCAGGTATCAAATACAAGTTCCCTGCATTGGAAGCATGGAGTTTTAACCCTTGGATCACCAGGGAAGGGCTGATGCTGAAGCTGAAGCTCCAATACTGTGGCCACCTGATGTGAAGAGCCGACTCATTAGAAAAGACCCTGATGCTGGGAAAGAGTGAAGGCAGGAGGAGAAGGGGACGCAGAGGATGAGATGGTTGGATGGCATCACTGACTTGATGGACATGAATTTGAGTAAGCTCCGGGAGATGGTGAAGGACTGGGAAGCCTGACCTGATGCAGTCCATGGGGTCACAAAGAGTCAGACACGACTGAGTGACTGAACAACAAAGAATGGATTACTTCCTATGTGACTCATGATCTGCCACCACTTCCTGAAAGATTAACCATTATTGAGAAGTGACAACTTCTGGACACTATGACAACTGCCACAGCTTAAAAGCAAGGATTCTTAACCTAAAGTCCATTTACCTCCAGAAGTTGGGTTTCAAAGATCCGTTAACCTCCTGAAATTATATTAGTAAACATATATTACATGCTCCTGGGGAGAAAGTCCATAGATTTCTTAATATTCTCAAAGGAGAATGTGACCTAACATCTTAAAACCACAGTGTCTGAGAAACCTCCATGCTATAAGAGCAACTGGTAAGTCCTGGCAAACAGAAGCTTTGGTCAAATAGAACTTTGTTGAAATTCAAACTCTGCCTGCCCCTTGCTGGCTGGGTGACCTTGATTACAATCTCCCTCAACTTCAATTTCCTTATCATGAAACGGGGATGATAATGACAAATTTCTAGATGACTGTCTAGTAGAACCTGAACTTCAACCCTGATTTTTCTGACTCTAAAGCCCATGTATTTAATAACTACTGCTCTACTATCACTAAATGAGATGGTTAATGTGGGAGTACCTGGTGTAGAGTAGATAAATACTCAGAAATATTTTTGAAAGCGACAACAGAAAAGACAACCTAAGGAAAAGCCATTTTAGAAATTCCTCTTTGTCTGACTAAGGAATATTCCAATTAAAAATATTTTTGTCATTGCTTTTATAGAACCAACCCCAAAATTTGGGGGAAGAGAGGGTATAAAACTGCTGCAAGTGGATCAAGGGGTAAGGGGATTTCAGTGAGTCTTACGATGTAGTTTTGACAGGGAATAGATAACTAGGGTTACCTAACATTCAAGTGAAAGATTGTGTAAATCTTCTAGACTTTGTAGACAGACTACTCCTTGATCATCTACTTCTAGATAAATGGGACTCCTATTTCACTAGAGTCCAGCAGGAGACAGGGTTTTATGTTAATAATGATTATCCCTCTGCCTGAACAAAAGGCTGAAGGATAAATCATCATGGAACATAGGAGGGCCAGTTGTTGTCAATATCTAGGAGAGAGATCATTTAGTGGCTCAACAGAGAGAAGGCTTGCCTGGCTCCTTTGGGTAATATCACAGTAGTTAGGAAGAGATATATGGCTCGGGTATTAGCTAGTTCATTGCATTACCCTGACAAGTGACAAGTGACAGGAGTTAGGTTTGCTTACATTGAAATAATAACTTTATTCATGGCTTTTGACTTTTTCTCAAAACGTTTTATGGTTTACTGAGCTGGTGAATGAATGGTCTCATCTATATTCCTGAGTCAAATTTGAGCAGTTTTCATCAAATGACTACTCTGTGTCAGGCCCACACATTATCTCAGTAAAGTTTCATAACATCGTAAGGCTTACGTTTTTCAGTTATCAGGTAAGGAAATAGACGTGCAGAGAAGTTTCCAAATTGAGAACATAGTTCAGCTGCACATGACTAATGAGTGGTGAAGCTGAGAAGCAAGCCCAGGGCTTCTAAGTCCACTTTACCATACTATGCATTTGTGTAACAGAATGGTATTTTAAAAATGGCAGTCAAAAGGAGGTTTAAAATCAGAAGGAGATCAAAACAAGTACTAAAGTCAGTACTAGTAGAAATGGAAGTCTGAACTTGCCAAGAAATACCTAATGCTATGTAACAGGAAGACTGGTATTTAGCTTGATACAGGTATCTCTAAGTATCATCTGCTACTGAAATGTAGCTGAGATGCTTCTTGTGACCTGCTCTGGTGGTCCTAATGAAGTCTAGGTCATTTTTAACATCTACAGACACAGGGGGATATTGTTGTGTGCTAAATACTGTTTCAAAATTATGGGGAACCTGGATTTTATTATTTTATTTTAGAAAGCATATGCGTGTGTGTGTTCTAAGTCACTTCAGTTGTGTCTGACTCTTGTGATCCTATGGGCTCTCTGTCCATGGGATTCTCCAGGCGGGAATACTGGAGTGGGTTGCCATGCCCGCCTCCAGGGGATCTCCCTGACCCAGGGATGGAAGCCGTGTCTCTTTCATCTCCTGCTTTGACAGGCAGGTTCTTTTCCTCTACTGCCACCTGCGAAGCTCCAGAAAGCACATCTGATTACAAAAAAAAGTTTAGAGTGGTTCTCAAAATTTCTTGGCACCCACTCTTTGTTTGATAACATGGACATCTCTATAGACAACCAAGACTAATACAGAGCAAAAGTGAGAGGGAAATTCAGTTGTCTGACCAGGGGTAACCTAATATTTGCCAGCCAAGTTTATATAATTTATATCTTTTAATCTTTCAGAAAATTCTATAAATTATGTAACATTTGATTCATTTTAGACAAAATAAAAAGCAAACAAATTAAGAAGAAAACAGATTCAGAAGGGTCAAGTAAGTTACTCAAAGTTTCACAGTTGAGATGTAGGTGGCAATGCCAAGATTTAAACCCAGATCATGTTCTTTTCATTCTGTGATATTGCCACACAGATTGTAAGAGCCGCGGTAGGTGATGCAAGCGGTGTATCATGTATAAAAAGATGATCTTTTAAGGTATTTCCACCTGGATCTTCCTTGGGGCAGTAATTAATGCAAGTCACTATCAACCAGTCATAGATTATATAGATTATATAATCTTCATAGATTATATAGTCCAATCTTCTGATTTTTTTTGGGTGAGGAGTCTGCATGCATGCTTGCTCAGGCACTAAGTCGTGTCTGACTCTTTGTGACCCCCATGGACTGTAACTGGCTAGGCTCCTCTGTCCTTGGGGTTTTCCAGGCAAGAATACTGGGGTGGGTTGCCACTTTCTTCTCCAGGGGATGTTCCAGACCCAAGGATCAAACCTGTGTCTCCTGAAATGTCAGGTGGAGTCTTTGTCACGGAGTCACCTGGAAAGCCCTTACATGAGGAGAGTATATTTTAACTATGAGTTCTTAACTCAGAGAAGTTAACGAAATTGCGAGGCCACAGAGCAAGAACAGTTACCTACATCTTCTAAGCCCCAGTTTGTGCTCCTCGTGTGATGTCAGTGTGAGTAACAGACGAGAAGGTGGGTGTCAGAGCCACGGTGTGCCGCTGCATAGTGCTAAGGCACTTCAGTCATGGCTGACTCTGCGACCCCAGGACTATAGTCCGCCAGGCCCCTCTGTCTGTGGGATTCTCCAGGCAAGAGTACTGGAGCGGGCTACCATCCCCTCCTCCAGGGGATCTTCCCAACCCAGGGATTGAATCCACATCATTTACGTCTCCTGCATTGGCAGGCGGGTTCTTTACCGCTAGTGCCACCTTGGAAGCCCCAGAGTCACACTATCCATATTCAAATTCTGGTTGACTGGTGAAAGATACCCAACCTCTCTGGACCTCAGTTTATGCAGTTGTAATATGATGATAATAGTACTTCATGGAGTTTATTAAATGAGTTAATACTTGCAAAGCACTTAGGTCAGTGTTAACCCCATAGTAAACTTAGTTAACATTATTATTATTCTTACCTTGTCTCCCAAAGACCAAGCCTAGTGGTATAGAAGCTTCTAGAGTGGTTGAACTGAAGGAGAAATAGTATAAAAGGCAAATTTTCTTTAAGAGAATCATAAAGTAGTTCCCCTGTAGAGATGGTAAGGACATGGTACACAATCCACAGGACTCAGCTGCTAAGAACTCACGAGGGCTGGAGCTCTGGGTAGGCCTCGCAGGCTGACCCCAGATGGAGCGGCTCAGGAAGCCAAGGAGTGTAAACCAGCAGTCACCTGGGTAGAACTGTTATAGGAACTAAAGAAAATCTTCCTTGTTCTTGGATCGGAAGAATCAATATTGTCAAAATAACTGTACTACCAAAGCAATGAATGGATTCAATGCAATCCCTATCAAATTAACAATGGCATTTTTCACAGAGCTGGAGCAAAATTTTTTAAATTTGTATGGAGACACAAAAGACCCTGAATAGCCAAAGCAATCTTGAGAAAGAAAAACGGAGCTGGAGGAATCAGGTGCACCAACTTAAGACTATACCATGAAGCTACAGTCATCAAAACAGTATGGTACTAGCACAAAACAGAAATATAAATCAATGGAAAATGATAGGAAGTCCAGTAAATAAACCCACATACCCAAGGTCAATTAGTCTATAACAAAGGAGGCAAGAGTGTACGATGGAGAAAAGACAGTCTCTTTAATCAGTGGTGCCTGGAAAACTGGACATCAACATGTAAAAGAGTAAAATTAGAATGTTCTCTAACACCATATACAATAAACTCAAAATAGGTTAAAGACCTAAGTGGAAGACTGGATACTATAAAACTCTCAGAGGAAAACATAAGAAGAACGCTCTTTGACATAAATTGCTGCAATATCTTTTTTGATTTGTTTTCTAGAGTAATAGAAATAAAAACAAAAACAAGTGAGATCCAATTAAAACTTAAAAGTTTTTCACAGCAAAAGAAACCAAAAAATGAAATGACAACTCACAAAATGGGAGAAAATATTTGTAAATGATGTGACAGACAGGGGATCTCCAAAATTTACAAACAGCTTGTGTAGCTCAATATAAAGAACAAACAACCCAATCAAAAAATAGAAGACTTAAACAGACATTTCTCCAAAGAAGACATACAGATGGCCAACAGGCACATGAGAATATGCTCAACAATATCACTAATTGTCAGAGAAATGCAAATCGAAACTATGATGAGGTATCACTTCACTCTGGTCAAAATGGCCATCATCAAAAAGTCTACAAACAATAAATGCTAGAGAGGGTATGAAGAAAAGGGAATCTCCTATCCTGTTGGTGAGAATGTAAATTGGTACAGCTGCTATGGAGAACAGTATGGCGGTTCCTTAAAAAACTGAAAAGAGAGCTATGATATGATCCTGCAGTCCTACTCCTGAGCATATAGCCAGGATACATGTACCCCAATGCTCATTGCAGCACTATTTGAAAGGATACATGCACCCCAATGTCCACTGCAGCACTGTTATCATAGTCAAGACAATGTTCATTGATAGATGAATGGGCAAAGATGTGGTACATATATACAATGGAATATCACTCAGCCATTAAAAAGAAAGGAACAATGCCATTTGCAGCAACATGGATGGGCCTGGAGATGATCATACTAAGTGAAGTAAGTCAGACAGGAAGACAAGTATCATGATATTACTTACATGTGAAATCTAAAAAACATGTACACAAATGAACTTATTTACAAGCAGAAACAGATTCACAGACTTGGAAAACAAACTTACAGTTACCAAAGAGGAGTTACCAAATGTGGTGGAGGGATAGATTGGCAGTTTGGGATTAACACATACACACTACTATATATAAAATATATAACCAACAAGGAACAAGGACCTACAAGGAGGGAACTCTGCTCAAATATTCTGTAATAACCTAAATGGGAAAATAACTTTAAAAAGAATAGATAATTGTATATATATAACTGAATACCTTGTTGTACACCTGAAGCTAACACGACATTATAAATCAACTATAGTTCACTATAAAATAAAAATTTTTAAAGAGAAATACTATAAACTGACAGCTCTGAAGTCTATAATATCATGGTCAATTTTAGGTAAACAAAAAATAAATTTTTCAACTGAATATTAAAAGAAAAGAGAAAAAAAATAAAAAAATAAAAAATAAAGAGAAACCTTCCACTTTTTTTTTTTTTCATTTATTTTTATTAGTTGGAGGCTAATTACTTCACAACCTTGCAGTGGGTTTTGTCATACATTGACATGAATCAGCCATGGAGTTACATGTATTCCCCATCCAGATCCCCCCTCCCACCTCCCTCTCCACCCGATTCCTCTGGGTCTTCCCAGTGCACCAGGCCCGAGCACTTGTCTCATGCATCCAACCTGGGCTGGTGATCTGTTTCACTATAGATAATATACATGCTGTTCTCTCAAAACATCTCACCTCACCTTCTCCCACAGAGTCCAAAAGTCTGTTCTGTACATCTCTGTCTCTTTTTCTGTTTTGCATATAGGGTTATCATTACCATCTTTCTAAATTCCATATATATGCATTAGTATGCTGTAATGTTCTTTATCTTTCTGGCTTACTTCACTCTGTATAATGGGCTCCAGTTTCATCCATCTCATTAGAACTGATTCAAATGAATTCTTTTTAATGGCTGAGTAATATTCCATGGTGTATATGTACCACAGCTTCCTTATCCATTCGTCTGCTGATGGGCATCTAGGTTGCTTCCATGTCCTGGCTATTATAAACAGTGCTGCGATGAACATTGGGGTGCATGTGTCTCTTTCAGCTCTGGTTTCCTCAGTGTGTGTGCCCAGAAGTGGGATTGCTGGGTCATATGGCAGTTCTATTTCCAGTTTGTTAAGGAATCTCCACACTGTTTTCCATAGTGGCTGGACTAGTTTGCATTCCCACCAACAGTGTAAGAGGGTTCCCTTTTCTCCACACCCTCTCCAGCATTTATTGCTTGTAGACTGTTGGATAGCAGCCATCCTGACTGGCGTGTAATGGTACCTCATTGTAGTTTTGATTTTCATTTCTCTGATAATGAGTGATGTTGAGCATCTTTTCATGTGTTTGTTAGCCATCTGTATGTCTTCTTTGGAGAAATGTCTGTTTAGTTCTTTGGCCCATTTTTTGATTGGGTCATTTATTTTTCTGGAATTGAGCTGCAGGAGTTGCTTGTATATTTTTGAGATTAATCCTTTGTCTGTTGCTTCATTTGCTATTATTTTCTCCCAATCTGAGGGCTGTCTTTTCACCTTACTTATAGTTTCCTTTGTTGTGCAAAAGCTTTTAAGTTTTATTAGGTCCCATTTGTTTATTTTTGCTTTTATTTCCAATATTCTGGGAGGTGGGTCATAGAGGATCCTGCTGTGATTTATGTCGGAGAGTGTTTTGCCTATGTTCTCCTCTAGGAGTTTTATAGTTTCTGGTCTTACATTTAGATCTGAAACCTTCCACTTTGAACCAGGATAATTGTTTTTCTTTCTCCCTCTCTCCTTCCTTGTCTTCTTGTCTGTCTGCCTGCTTTCTTTCCTGTCTTTCATTAATGAGATTTTTTTCTGAGTGATTACTATGTGCCAGGCACAAAATAAAGTTTCTACCCTCAAAGAGCTTAATTTCTAGTGGGGGAGAGGTGATGAATAAAGACACAAATAAGTAACAGAGTGAAAAGTGTGAGGAAGGGGTAGAAAGTCATGGAGAGGGGGTGGTGCTATCTTTTTTTAGATAAGGGTGGTCAGAGATGCCTCTCTGAGGAGGTTGGTTTTGGGCAGAGTTCTTAATGAAGTGAAAGAAGAAGCCATATGACTGTCAGGAGAAAGAATATTCCAGACTGAGGTAAAAGCAAACCCAAATCTATAGTGAGAGAAGCTGAGTGTGATTTGCATAGTCTCAAGGAGGCCAGTGTGGTTGGAGCAGAGACAGCAGGGAGTGTAGACAGGGTCAGATCGCCTACTGCCTGTAGACTAGGGCATGGACTAAAGGATGGTGAAGCTTCATTTGTCCATGAAAACAAGTCCTGTTGAGTCATTACCAAACATCCAAAGCAGGTTGTTCACAATTGCTTCTTTGTACAAATAAATGAAGGGTAGACACTTAAAAATAATATACCTATTAGCCAAGTTCTGTGTGTCTGAAGTGAAAACTAACTGAAGTTATAAGAAAAAAAAAAGAAATACTTTTGTTATGTTACATGTGCCTGATATTTATATTACATTGTCGTTGTTCAGCTGCTAAGTTGTGTTCGACTCTTTGTGACCCCATGGACTGTGGCACCATTTCATGGAGTTTGCATATCATGTTAACAATATGTTAAACATATCAAACAATTGGCTGGAGTTTAAATCAAGCTGAGAAGCTTATTCCTAAAGCAGCAGCCTGGGGATAATGATAGGGATGGGGTTGTGGCAGGGCAGAAATAAATTCAGATAGGCACTCCCAAAGTTCCTAGGACTGGGTATGCTAAGTCTCATCCAGACACTTCTGATGATCCTTGAGAAGTAGTTACTTGACTCTTCTTTACCATTTTCATTTGTTTTCAGACAACATAACAAAGAGACAGTGCCTAGCCTAAGTCTTCCAGTGAAAGATGTTTCCCTTAAGGACCTTGTCTAGACAGAGGGTTTTGAGTTAAAGGAAAGCATGTATGAAATAAACTAAAAGGAATCCTGACTCAGTGCTCCTTTTATTCTGCAATTACAAACATACGGATGGGCTATATGCTAGACTTTAGGTATTGGGAGAGGAGGACCACTGTGACAAAGCCATAAGCCTCCTATCCTTCTCCATCAGAGGGCAGACATACTGAAAACCACAATCACAGAAAACTAACCAATCTGATCACATGGACCACAGCCTTGTCTAACTCAATGAAACTATGAGCCATGCTGTGTAGGGCCACCCAAGACAGACAGGTCATGGTGGAGAGTTCTGAAAAAACGTGGTCTACTGGAGAAGGGAATGGCAAACCACTTCAGTATTCTTGCCTTGAGAACCCCATGAACAGTATGAAAAGGTAAAAAGATAGGACACTGAAAGAGGAACTCCCCAGGTCAGTAGATACCCAATATGCTACAGGAGAACAGTGGAGAAATAACTTCAGAAAAAATGAAGGGATAGAGCCAAAGCAAAAACAACACCCAGTTGTGGATGCGACTGGTGATGGAAGCAAGGTCCGATGCGGTAAAGAGCAATAGTGCATAGGAACCTGGAATGTTAGGTCCATGAATCAAGGCAAATTGGAAGTGGTCAAACAGGAGATGGCAAGAGTGAATGTTGACATTCTAGGAGTCAGCAAACTAAAATGGACTGGAATGGGTGAATTTAATTCAGATGACCATTATATCTACTACTGTGGGCAAGAAACCCTTAGAAGAAATGGAGTAGGCATCATAGTCAATAGAAGAGTCTGAAATGCAGTACTTGGATGCAGTCTCAAAAATGACAGAATGATCTCTGTTCATTTCCAAGGCAAACCTTTCACTATCACAGTAATTCAAGTCTATGCCCCAACCAGTAATGCTGAAGAAGCTGAAGTTGAATGATTCTATGAAGACCTACAATACCTTCTAGAACTAACACCCAAAAAGATGTTCTTTTCATTATAGGGGACTGGAATGCAAAAGTAGGAAGTCAAAAATACTTGGAATAACAGGCAAATTTGGCCTTGGAGTACAGAATGAAGCAGGGCAAAGGCTAATAGAGTTTTGCCAAGAGGACACACTGGTCATAGCAAACACCCTTTTACAACAACACAAGAGAAGACTCTACACACGGACATCACCAGATGGTCAATACTGAAATCAGATTGATTATATTCTTTGCAGCCAAAGATGGAGAAGTTCTATACAGTTAGCAAAAACAAGACTGGGAGTGACTGTGGCTCAGATCATGAACTCCTTATTGCCAAATTCAGACTTAAATTGAAGAAAGTAGGGAAAACCACCATTCAGGTATGACCTAAATCAATCCCTAACGATTATACAGTGGAAGTGACAAATAGATTCAAGGGATCAGATCTGATAGACAGAGTACCTGAAGAACTATGGATGGAGGTTTGTGACATTGTACAGGAGGCAGGGATCAAGACCATCCCCAAGGAAAAGAAATGCAAAGAGGCAAAATGGTTGTCTGAGGAGGCCTTACAAATAGCTGTGAAAAGAAGAGAAGTGAAAGGCAAAGCAGAAAAGGAAAGTTATGCCCATTTGAATGGAGAGTTCCAAAGAATAGCAAGGAGAGATAAGAAAGCCTTGCTCAGTGATCAATGCAAAGAAATAGAGAAAAACAATAGAATGGGAAAGACTAGAGATCTCTTCAAGAAAATTAGAGATACCAAGGGAACATTTCATGCAAAGATGGGCACAATAAAGGACAGAAATGGAATGGACTTAACAGAAGCAGAAGATATTAAGAAGAGGTGGCAAGAATACACAGAAGAACTGTACAAAAAAGATCTTCATGACCCAGATAACCACGATGGTGTGATCACTCACCTAGAGCCAGACATCCTGGAATATGAAGTCAAGTAGGCCTTAGGAAGCATCATTATGAACAAAGCCAGTGGAGGTGATAGAATTCCAGTTGGGCTATTTCAAATCCTGAAAGATGATGCTGTGAAAGTGCTGCATTCAATATGCCAGTGAATCTGGAAAACTCAGCAGGGGCCACAGGACTAGAAAAGGTTGGTTTTCATTCCAATCCCAAAGAAAGGCAATGCCAAAGAATGCTCAAACTACCACACAATTGCATTCATCTCAGACACTAGCAAAGTAATGCTTAAAATTCTCCAAGCCAGGCTTCAACAGTATGTGAACTGTGAACTTCCAGATGTTCAAGCTGGTTTTAGAAAAGGCAGAGGAACCAGAGATCAAATTGCCAACATCCGTTGGATCATCGAAAAAGCAAGAGAGTTCCAGAAAAGAATCTACTTCTGTTTTATTGACTATGCCAAAGCCTTTGACTGTGTGGATCACAAGGAACTGTGGAAAATTCTGAAAGAGATGGGAATACCAGACCACCTGACCTGCCTCTTGAGAAACTTGTATGCAGGTCAGGAAGCAACAGTTAGAACTGGACATGGAACAACAGACTGGTTCTAAATAGGAAAGGGAGTACGTCAAGCCTGTATATTGTCACCCTGCTTATTTAACTTATATGCAGAGTACATCATGAGAAATGCTGGGCTGGAAGAAGCACAAGCTGGAATCAAGATTGCCACGAGAAATATCAATAACCTCAGATATGCAGATGACACCACCCTTATGGCAGAAAGCAAAGAGGAACTAAAGAGCCTCTTGATGAAAAGTGAAAAAGGAGAGTGAAAAAGTTGGCTTAAAACTCAACATTAGAAAACTAAGATCATGGCATCCGGTCCCATCACTTCATGGCAAATAGACGGGGAAACAGTGGAAACAGTGTCAGACTTTATTTTTTTGGGCTCCAAAATCACTGCAGATGGTGACTGCAGCCATGAAATTAAAAGATGCTTGCTCCTTGGAAGAAAAGTTATGACCAACCTAGACAGCATATTAGAAAGCAGAGACATTACTTTGCCAACAAAGGTCCGTCTAGTCAAGGCTATGGTTTTTCCAGTAGTCATGTATGGATGTGACAGTTGGACTATAAAGAAAGGTGAGTGCTGAAAAATTGGTGCTTTTGAACTGTGGTGTTGGAGAAGACTCCTGAGAGTCCCTTGGACTTCAAGGAGATCCAACCAGTCCATCCTAAAGGAGATCAGTCCTGAATATTCATTGGAAGGACTGATGCTGAAGCTGAAACTCCAATACTTTGGCCATCTGATGTGAAGAACTGACTCATTTGAGAAGACCCTGATGCTGGGAAAGATTAAAGGTGGGAGGAGAAGGGGACGACAGAGGATGAGATGGTTGGATGGCCTCACCGACTCGATGGACATGAGTTTGAGTAAACTCTGGGAGTTGGTGATGGACAGGGAGCCCTGGTGTGCTGTAGTCCATGGAGTCGCAAAGAGTCAGACAGGACTGAGCAACTCAACTGAACTGAATTGGGAGAGGAGGACCACTGTGACAGAGTCTTAGAGAACTCAGAGTTCAGCAGGCATTTCTGAGAAAGAGTGGAGAATGTAGTTCATGTAAGTGCCACAAAATTTCATTAGTAAAAAGAAATACACAACTCTCAGGAAAACATGTTACCAAAATAAAAGCATGAAAAGGCACATAGTAAATCATACTCACTTTGATAAACAATAAAAGAGCCTGCATTAATATTTTAGTTAGAAAAGTTGCTCATTTATAAATTTAAAAGTTTTTTATTTATTTATTTTGTATTTTATTTTGAACTAGTTAGCTATTAGACCTACTAAGATATTTTCCTTTCATGTCAGGTATATAAAAACTTCAAAGCAAACAAGGTTTGATAGTAAGAAAGTGAACAAAGAAGCTGAAGCAAGTATTGACATTCTTTAATCAATGAAAATGTGTCAGCATATGTAAGCATCTTTAACTGGCAATAATATAATGGAAATAAATAATGTAAGGAAAAGAGCATCACTGGCTATTGATAGTATGTATTGTGTTGTACAATAAAATTCTTAGAGGCAAAGTTTCAAGTGAGTGAAAATGATGAGTGCTAACACTTGAAAATTCCCGCAGTTCAGAGAGTATTTTTAGTATGCTTTCTGGGCCCTAAATGTGAAACTTAAAATTATTTTATTAAGAAAATCTTATTCAATCTCTTGAGAGATTTGCATCTCACTGCAAAAGTCTCTCCTTGGATGAGTTCTTTTCTCTAGAAGTCAATGTCATTTTGTGGTATATGAGTAGCACATTCTAAAGACAAAGATTCTAGAAAGTTTAAATTTAGTTGTAAAAAATTGAAAGTATTTATCCATTCACATTTAAGCATGGAAATGCAAACTTCATTGTGTGCATTTAAATGCCACGTATTCTAAAGGAAATCATACAAGATGTGATTAAATTCTTCACATTTACAAATTAAATAAAATAGAGGCTGGTTACAAACAGCGAAACAGTCAGATTTGATACCCACAAATGGTTGTCATAGAAGAAAAAACTCTTATGCTTTGAGGAAAGTAAAATAACATTTTAAAAACCCTTTTAATTTTGTATTGGAGTATAGCCGATTAACAATGCTAGTGATAGTTTCCTTTGGATAGCAAAGGGACTCAGCCATACATGTACATGCAGTCATTCTCCCTTATCTCCCCTCCCATCAAGGTAAAGTATCATTTTTGATGGATATTCTAGATCAGTAGAGATGAGAGAATCTAAGAATAGGAATAAAGTGTTTATGACACTCTAAAATTCAAATTTTGGAAATAACAGCTTATACTTTATGTACTTTATGTATTTATAGTCAATGGATACAATTGGTAGCTTAAGGAAGAATTGAGTGAGTGAGGATCAAGAGACTGATATTGATTGAATAATATTCAAGTATAGGTGTACTTGATGAGCTCATCAAGCTAAGATACATTATGGTATATGGGAGAGATCTTGAATATCTATAAAGGGCTTAAATTCTCGTTTCTCCCCCTTTTGATGCTTTTAGGAGATGTTTAGTGATCTGATTGTGCTGTTCCTTGGTGTGGGCTGTGTGTGTGTGTGCATCCTGTTTGGGGTTTACTGGATTTGGGGGTTTGTAGTTTTCATATCAAATTTAAAAAAATTTGTGACCATTATTTCTTCGAATACCTCTGCCTCCCATCATTTTTTTTTAATTTTTTTAAATTTTTTTTCTCCCATCATTTTTTAACATACACTATTTGATATTCCACAGGATACTGAGGCTCTGTTATTTTTGTCACCATATTTTTTCTTCTATATACTTGTGGATGATTCTATTTTGCTCTGTTTTCAAGTTTATGGAGTTTTTTTGTTTTTGTTTTCTTTTTTTTTTGCAGTGTCTAATCTACTCTTAAACCTATACAGTGAAATCTTCATGTCAGATGTATTTTTTCATTTCTAGAAATTCCACTTGGGCTTTTAAAAATATCTTCCATTTCTCTTCTCAAGTTAATGTTTTCCTCTAAATAATTACACATACTGAATAGACATGTTAACATATTTTCCTGCTAGTTTCATCAACTCTGTCATTTCGAAGTCTGTTACTATTGAATGATTTTTCCTTCTAGTCGTAATCTGTCAACATTATCTTGCCTCTTGGCTTGTCTAAAATTTTTGATAAGATGCTGAAGATTTAAAGTGCTACATGGTTGGTTATCTGGATTTTGAGTTCCTCAAGAAGTGTTAGTTTTTCTTGGCAGGCAGCTAAATTATTTGTTAATCAGTTTGATTCCCTTTCAGGCTGTAAGAAAGTGGTTGGAGAGTCTTCTCTCTAGGATAGGTCAGCCCTACTGTTAAGATGTACATGCTCAGTCATGTCCAACTCTTCATGACCCCATGGACTGCAGCCTGCCAGTCTCCTCTGTCCGTGGTATTCTTCAGGCAATAATACTGGAATGGGTAGCCATTTCCTTCTCTAGGGGATCTTCCCGGCCCAGGGATTGAATCTGGGTCTCCTAGGTTTCCCTGGTAGCTCAGAGAGTAAAGAATCTGCCTGCAATGTGGGACCAGGTTCTATCCCTTGGCTGAGAAGATCCCCTGGAGGAGGGCATGGCAACCCACCCCAGTATTCCTGCCTGCAGAATCCCATGGACAGAGGAGCCTGGAGGACTACAGTCCATGGGGTTGCAAAGAGTTGAACACAACTGAACATCTAACACTTTTTACTTTCTTTTCATGGTCAAGGTATAATCCTTTTGGGATCTCCACTCAGTGTCCCAGGACTCCACACTGACTAGTCGGATATTCAATGTCTTCCCACCCTGTACAATTTCTGGGAACTGTTCTTCTTACGAATACCTGGCTTTTCTTCTTCTGGCTTGTGGAGTTTTACTTTACTCATACATAGCCGAATAGTGTTATAAGGAAGGTTTTGGAAGTTCTCTCTCTCTCATTTTTTTTGCACAGTCCTTTACTTTCTGAATCTGTGCCCTGCAGCTTCTAGCCTCGGTCTTCTGAAACTCTGGTCTCTAGTCTTCCAAGTCAGCAGGGAGCCCTGCTTTTCTGGTTTACCCTAGCTTCTGTCCACAGTCCATGAACTACCTCCAGGCTGAAGTCTGGCTTAACTGTGGAAATCACTCCATTTGTTCCCCTTCTCTCAGAGATCACACTTTTATGCTTTCTGCAGTCAAATTTATGAAAACAGCTGTCTCATATATTTTGTCCAGTTTATAATGAGAAGTGAAGCCCAAATCTTGATACTCCGTTATGGCCAAAAGCAGAAGTCGCAGTTTTGTTTTAGATACGCTTAAACCAAATAATTCCTACAGAAATTATGAGAGTGAAAATGATTATATCATAATTCTTAGATAAAATTCTTGTCCACTTAATGTCAAGCATAATATTAAGAAAGTTGATTTTGATAATACTTTTATCTTGTTAGAAGCAGCTGCTTCAATCTGCTGAGATAGTGACATGAGTGCCCAAAAGGAAGAAGCATCAGATATAAAATTCCAGTTATCAACTTTTAATTAAATAGCTTCTATATGAAGGATATTGAACTGGGTTCTGGATGCAATACTTTGTTGCAGCCATCATAGCACTTATTTTTGATAGATAAGTGTATGGGGAAATTCTAAGGAAAAGAAATCAGGTATTTCAAAGATGCAGATACCGATGTAACCAGAAAGTGGTGTGTCCCAGGGATGTGTGAATGTTAGCGCTCAGCCGTGTCTGACTGCGACCCCATGGACTGTAGCCCACCCGGCTCCTCTGTCCATGGGATTCTCCAGGCAAGAATACTGGAGTGGGTGGCCATTCCCTTCTCCAGTGCCATGTATGAGTACTGTGAATAAGCTGTTGTTAAGTGTTTTTTTTAAAATATGAAAGAATACTTATATATGTAAATTTTAAAGTGGTAATCCTTAAACCTTAATATGCAAACAATCACTGGGAGCTTACTAAAATGCAGATTCTGATTCAGGCAGTCTGGGGCCTGTTTCCACATTTCTAACAAAATCCCAGATGATACCAATGCTCTGCTCTGTAGACTATCCTTCGAATAGCAAGAGTAAAAGTGCTGGTGATACGATGATCGCCACTGTACCCACCACCAGTGTAAGGAAAAGAACATTATCAGGATCTCTGATGTCCTCTGCACATTCTTCCCAGATATATCTACTCTCCTGAGGTTTGTTTTTTATTATCCTTCTGCTTTTCTTGATAGTTTTATCATATATGGTTGTCTCTCTAAAAATATATTGCTAGATTTTGCATATTTTTGAATGCAAGAAATGAATATAAATGGATTCATTTGTGTATCTTTTGCATTTTTTTTTTGGCACCACATTACATTCCTGAGGTTCATTTATACTGTGGGTAACCTTCGTTTGTTCGTTTTCATTGCTGTATGGAATTATTTTGTATGAATCTATCCCACTGTTGATAGACTTTGGAATTTCAGTGTTATACTGCCATGAAAATTCTTATACAAGCTCCTGGTGCATAGATGCAAGGTTCAATCAGGTTTCATATACATACATGCTGGCTCATAGGTTGTTGCTGGTATAGTTTTCATCTCAGACGCTATATCTTTTATCCTTAAGTGTTTTAAGTGCTATACAATCTGGTGCAATTTAATATTTAATTAAATAGTTAATCCTCACAATCACCCTATGAGGCAGCTACGGTTAGTCCTCCCATTTACTAATGAGAAACCAAGTCACTTGCCAAAGTTACGCAGCTAGTAAGTAATAAAAGCCATGGTTTGATTCTAGTTCGGTTTCAAAGCTCAAATTCTAAACCACTAGCTTATGCTATTTACACAATACATACTCACACACACATACAAACATACACACACTTATGCAAAAGCACTGTAGTATCTGTAGATGAGAGCACTCAGTCCAGCTGCTAGAGGACTTAGCATTTGGTTGAGAAAACTGAATATTTATATGTAAAAAGATAATAGAAGACAATGTACGTGAAGTGACAGAAGGATAACATGGGCAAATCAGGCCACAGATGTCCCGGAGCATGGGCTGGAGTAGATCACAGGACAGATGGGCAAGACCTACTAATACAATCTGGCTCCTTCCCACCACCCCGTACACATCTCCCTGACACTCACCAAACTCCAACCACATCGATCCTCCTTCTGTTCCTCAAAATGTCATGCTTGTTCCTACCTCGTGGCCTTTACATTTGCTGTGCCCTCTGCCTGAATGTTTTTTTCCAAATCTTGGTAAGGCTGGCTCTTGTGTTATCATTCTTAAATCAGATCAAATGTGCCCTCTATAAAGAGAATTTCCTCGATGGCTCAACCTGAAGTAGCGCTGCAATACTACCATAGTCCATTATCCTGTTTCATTTTATTTATGACGCTTGTACCTATTTGAAAGGATCTCATCAATTTGCTTGCTTGTGGTCTGCTTAACTTTACTAGAATAGAAATTTACGCTCAAGGACTTTATTTGTCTTATTCTCATCTTTTTCCCTTCTTCCCTCAAATAGTTTCTGAGGTTTCTACTTCGTCTACAAAATCCTTCAGATTTTAAAATTATGAGGGAATGTCTCTGTGGCTTGTTTTGAGGAATTTGACCTAATGTATTTGTACTAAAGAGGATATTTTTATGTGTTTTTTTCCCCTCATATCTTTAAAATGTGGAAGAAACACGGTTCCTGAGATCTCTGAATTTGTTTATCATCACTCTTGAGAGTTATGGATGAGTAACACAAATGGCTGGCTCCTTGTAGCTGGTTCCTTTTGGAATGCCCCTCTGTAGGCTATGCTGATGGCATGTCCTTTACACTCACCTATCCTTATATTATCAGATTTTCTTGCTGCTTGAAACCTGATTGAATGAGCTCTTTGCTTCCTTATGAGCAGATGAACACAAGTGGCTTTCTAAAATACTCCAAGGAAGCACTGAGCTGCAGAAAAGATTTTATTCTTCATTTCGACATAGCTTGGTAATTAGGAAGTCATTTCTTTGACTTAGTGCTGAAAGCAAAGTGATGAATATTGTGCAGGATAAAGCTGTGAATTATAGAATACTTTCAACTCTGTTTAAAAATCTGATTAACATTAATTTTACTTCATTAATTTGCCCCGTGAAATAAATACATTACTAATTATATACAAAATGATATTTAATCTTCCTAATGGAGTCCTAACATATTCATTTAAACCCTATTCATAGGAATGTTATTTGAAATGGAATACTACATTATAATTATATTGAAATAATATTGGTTTTCAATTGTGAAACAATTTTAAGTGAAACTAATTTATTAAATATCATATCATTATTAATTAAAATATTCTAGTAACTTACATAATTCTTCTGTTTGTGAAGAGTATATATAACATACATACATACATATATATATATATATATATATATAATGTGTGTGTATATCAGTGAATTCCCACAAAATGCTATGATATAGGCAGAACCACATATCATTATTCATTCCTATTATAGGTATGAAAAAATGGAAATTCAATGAGGTTTAAAAGCTTGCACTATAGCACAAGAGGAGCAGGAGATGAAGCCCATAATTTGTGGCCTTAATGTCCGGTCCAAATTACCTGTTGTATTAGTTTGCTAGGTCTGCCAAAACAAAGTACCATAGATTGCGTGGCAGTTTAAATGACGTAAATTTATTTTCTCATATTTCTGGAGCTTAGAAGTCTGATATCAAGGTGTCAGCAGAGTCAGTGTCTTCTGAGGCCTCCCCCCTTGGCTTGTAGATGGCTGTCTTCTCTCTGAGTCTCCACATACGTCTTCTCTGTGTGTGTCTGTGTCCTAATTTCCTCTTCTTAGGACATTGGCCATATTGGATTAGGGTTCCCACTAATTACCTCATTTTAACTTAATTATTTCTTTAAAGACCCTATTTCCAAATACAGTCTCATTTTAGGTACTAGGGCTTAGGACTTCAACACAGGAACTTTTTTTTGGTGGTGGTGGGGTACACACTTTAGCTCAAAGATACTTGTATAAATTAGGAAGAAATAGTGCCTAACATGTAACTTGTTTTGAATTTTCTGAGTGAATAAATTAAGACACTACGTGAAGTAGCTTGTCTTGAATAAAATTTCTAATTTCTCTAATATTTTAAATAAGTTGATCACTTTTACTATTTTGATAATGAAAATTGTTCAGTCGCTAAGTTGTGTCTGGCCCTTTGCGAGTGACCTCATGGATTGCAGCACACCAGGCTTCCCGTCTGTCACTGTCTCCTCTCATTGTTTCCACTTCTTCTCCATTTATTTGCCATGAAGTGAGGGGACTGGCTGCCATATCTTAGTTTTTTGAATGTTGAGGGTTTTTTTTGAATGCTGAGTTTTAAGCCAGCTTTTTCACTCTTCTCTTTACCCTCATCAAGAGGCTCTTTAGTTCCTCTTTGCTGTCTACCATTAGAGTGGTATCATCTGCATATCTGAGGTTGTTGATATTTCTCCCAGCAATCCTGGGATTCATGCAGCCTGGCATTTTGCAGGAAGTACTCTGCATTTAAGTTAAATGAGCATGATGATAAAATATAGCTTGATGTACTCCTTTCCCAGTTTTGAACCAGTTTGTTGTTCCATGTCCAGTTACATTGCTTCTTGACCTGCATATGGGTTTCTCAAGAGGCAGGTAAGGTGGTCTGGTATTCCCATCTCTTGAAGAATTTTCCAGAGTTTGTTGTGATCCACAAAAAGGCTTTAGTGCAATCAATGAAGCAGAGGTAGATGTTTTTCTGGAATTCCCTTGCTTTTTCTATGATCCTACAAATGTTGGCAATTTGATCTCTGATTCCTCTGCCTTTTCTAAATCCAGCTTGAACATCTGGAAGTTCTTGGTTCATGTACTGCTGAAGCTTAGCTTGAAGGATTGTTAACAGTAAGATAATAAAAATACCTAACATATATATGACAATAGATGTAAGACACTGGACTTCACTCAGTGATGAAGAAGAATGATCCCTGTCTTATTATCTGGTAAGAGTTCCCGGATTGGAACTCAGGATAGGGCTGCTCCCCAGGTGGAACCTGCAGCTCCTGAAGTTCAAAAGACAGACCTAGGAATCTGGAGAGATCAACGCAATTAGAGTTTGTGGGGAAGAGGACAGGACTGGAGAGAGGTGCCGAGGGGGAGAGAGAGACAGAGCAACAGAGCAAGACAGCTTCACAG
Source organism: Cervus canadensis (assembly GCF_019320065.1). NCBI lineage: Eukaryota > Metazoa > Chordata > Mammalia > Artiodactyla > Cervidae > Cervus > Cervus canadensis. The sequence goes on from NC_057406.1 coordinate 47,231,142, forward strand.
ATATGCAGACGGACTTCCTGAGTTATTGACTGAAAACTGATCAGTGCACGCGTGTCAGGAAACTACCTATGACTGGGGAAAGACCCACCAAAACACTAGAAAAACAATTGCTGGAGTTCAATACGCTTGGTATGAGAATTGCTCCTGTTCCAAAAAGCATAACTCACGGGGCACTGGGCAGAATATTCAAAAGGGTGTCGATTCAGTAGTGGGGGAAAAGCCAAAATGCTGCTCTAGTTTCACTTTATAAAGTTTAAAAGTAGGACCCCAAAGGGTCAAAGTGTTTCCAAGTAACCTAACTGCAACCCAGAACAAGATGGGAAAATATTTATAGAAATGCAAAACTATCCAGTATTCAAAATGGTAAAATCACAGTCTATAGCATCTAATCAAAGCTTATCTGGGATGCAGGAAACTGTGACCCTCAATTAGAAGTAAAAACAACCAACTGAAATTGATCCAGAAATGATCCAGAAGATGAAATCTGCAGACAAGAATATAAATACAGTTACTATAACTACATTTCACATGTTCGAGAAAGTAGAGTAAGATCAGACATGTTAAGTAGAGACATGGAAGATATAAAGAGTCTAAAGCTGAATATTTTAAGATGAAAAGTACAAATAAAAACTACACTGAATGTGATTAATAGGAGATTAGTGATCGCAAAAGATTAGTGAACTTGAAAATGTTTAACAGTGGAAATTAAAATGAGAGAACAAAGACTGAAAAAAAAAAAACCTGAACGGAGTACTAATGAGCTGAGCTGTGGGACAGCTTCATATGGCCTAATATATGCAGCTGAAGTCCCTGAACAAGAGAGCAGAAAGGGAAGACTAGAAAAAATACTTGGAGGAATAATGGTTGAAAATTTTCCAAATGTGTGAAAACTATAATTGCACAGATAAAGAAGCTCAAAGTATGGTAGTCTTCAGACAGTGTCATGAACATCATCCACGAACTCTCTAGAAATTCAGATTCTTGGGATCCATCTCATATTCACTGAGTCAAAAATTTTGGGAGTGGAATCCAGGAAATTGTATTTTTATAAACCCTTCATATAATGCTGTCTGTTCCTGGTGGCTCAGGCAATAAAGAATCTGCAATGCAGGAGACCTGAGTTTGATCCCTGGGTCGGGAAGATTCCCTAGAGAAGAGAACGGCAACCCACTACAATGTTCTTGCCTGGAGAATCCCATGGACAGAGCCTGGTGGGCTACAGTCCATGGGGTCACAAAGAGTTGGGCACGCCTGAGTGGCTGACACACACACATATAATGCTGATATGTGCTTAAGTTCAGGAGCCACTTTAGAAGACTAAGATTCCATCTCTGAAAGGAGCCTGAAATACACAGAAGTGTAAAAATTTTACCAAAAGGCATTTATGGTCATGGTTCTGCTATGTAGCAAATTTTAAAGACTTCATCTTTTACAAATACAAGATAATATTTTCATCCAGAAAGATTTAGCATTATGACTGTTATTTAAAAATTAATGCATGGAGAAGTTTTCAAAGATAAAAATTAGACAACAGAACCTGATATTTTTCAATCCTATAGAATGGAATGATGTAGAAAGCTTTAGGAAATTAAAGATAAAAGGAAATAAATACTTATCATTTATTGCCAAAATCATGAAGAAACTCTGAATCTGTATCAGAGGATATGTGAAATCTTTCAATGTCTCTGACCATGATAAGAGAAAAAGATTTATTTTTAATGTACAGAATTAAAATTTCCAATCTAATATAGGTGACAGGACAAGAAATATTAGGGTCTGAGAGTTCCTGGCTCTTCTTTTCATTAGACCCACTATAAAGTCTGCCTACTTGGTTTTCTTTCCTCCTCAGCTCTTCAAGGAGGCTTCTCTCAGATTGTTCAGAAAGGGAATGTTAAGAAGTATTGCATGAGTAATAAACACTCTTCAAAGTGTTTGATAACCAAAGTAAAAGTCTTGTGATATTTCAGAATTACTGTCTGGTTGCTGGGCAGTATTTGTTTGACTATCACATCACTTTAAGAATGGGTTACTTTGGTCATAACTTTAACAAGGTTATAGACTTACTGACTAGAGAATATTTATATATACAAATGGCCAGCAGGTGTATGAAAAAAAACTCAACATTCCTAATCATCAGGGAAATGCAAATCAAAACCACACACCTGTTAGGATGGCTTTTACTTAAAGAAAAAAACAAACGTTGGTAAGGGTATGTGGGTGAAGGGGTATACTTGTATACAGTTGGCGAGGATGTCAACTGGTACAGCCACAAGAAAAATATGAAAGTTTCTCACAAACTGAACGTAGAACTACCACATGACCCAGCAACCCTCCTCCTGGATACATATCCAAAGGAAATGAAGACAGGATTAGAAGAGATACTAACACTTGCATGTTAGCTGCAGCATCATTCACAGTAACGAGGACACAGAGCAACCTAAATGACTCTCAGTTGATGAACGGTAAGAGGAAACATGGCTTTTACATATCATAGAATATTGTTGCTGTTTAGTTGCTAAGTCGTGTCTGACTCTTTGAGACCCCATGGCCTGCCAGGTTCCTCTTCCATGGAATTTCCCAGGCGGGATACTGGAATGGGTTACCATTTCCTTCTCCAGGGGATCTTCCAACCCAGGGGTCAGGAACCCACGTCTCCTGCATTGGCAGGTGGGTTCTTTACCTCTGAGCCACTTGGGAAGCCCACAACAGAACATTACATAGCCAAGAAAAAAGAAGGAAATTCTGCCATATTTACAACAACCCGAGTGAATCTGGAAGACATTATGCTAAGTGAAAAAAGCTAGACACACAAGAAAAGATACTACAAGATGTCACTTACATGATGAATCTAAAATAGTTAAACTCATAGAAGCAGAGTGATTGCCAAGGGCTGGGGGAGGGGTATTTAAGAAGGTACAAAGTTTCAGTTATACAAAATTAATAAATCTTAAAGATCTACTCTACAGCATAATGCCTATAGTTACTATTGTGTATTTAAAAATTTGCTATGACAGTAGATCTTATATGACATATTCTTTTCACAAAATAACAAATAATAATATAATATATAATAAATATTATTAATAACATAATAAAAGCAATATCATGCAATAATGTATAAGATAAATACTAAGTATAGCAACTTTGTAAGTCGTTAATAGGTTTATGGCACAGATAAACCTATTGGTGGTTATAGTCTCATGGGGGTAGACTCATTTTCAAACTCATCAAGTTGTATGTATTAATTATGTGCAGCTTTTTTAAGTTAACGAAGTTTTCTTAAAATAGGAATATACATTGGAGAAAGGAATACAATAATAGCATATTCCTTGGTAAAATAACTGTGTGTAAATATAAGGACTAGAACAATATACATAGTATATTTATATTATTTTTAAGAAGAATCATACTAAAATTAAGATAAAATTTCACCCCCAAATATAGCCATCAATATACCAGAAATGTTCCATATATCATCATATGCCAATAGTGATTTAAAATTACCGGAAGGATGTGTACCAAACTATTTTTAACAGAAGTTACCTCTTTTTCTGGGGACTGGAATTGGCTAGGTAAAAGGGAATAAGAAAATGGCAAGGAGACCCTTTTACTTTGTATTCTGTACATTTCTGTGTTGTATGAATTAACTGAAATAATAACTTCATGAAGATAAAACCAAATATTAGAAATTACAATCTTCCTACTGATGACAATTTTTTTCACACCGAAGTGGCATATAGTAAGCAACCAACAAACACTTAGGAAAAACTTGATGTTTATTATTCCTACCATCTCAGAAAACTATTGATATACTCTTGTTCTATCTTTTAATTCGAATTTCTTTTCAATGTATTCATATAATTATGATTGACATTTCCCAAATTTCTTTTGTTGCAATGGTTCATTTCAAAGTTCTTTGGAATTTGCATTTGTTTTAGATTAGGCCACGTTTCTTTTCTCTCAACATGAAAAAACAATTTTTTCTGACGATGTTCATGCAATGCCTTTTGGTCTGGAACCGTCTCAAGGGCGGGTGGATATTTGTCTGGTGTTCTACGGGCAACCTGTCCTTGCGCCACTATTCCAGTGTGATGGCGAAGGAATGCTGTCATCTGCCCTTCTGGGGATTCTGCCTAGAGTCTGCACCATGGGAATTTACCCAGGCTGCTGGGGGGAAGACAGCTGAGATCTCATTTAATTGTGAAGTAGAAAGACAGTAGAACTGGAGGAGTTCAAGGGAAATTTCACAGAGGATTGTGAATTTGATATAAGTCAACCACATTTTAATTAAAAAGAATTTGAGATGATTTTTGGAACCAGACTGACATGTATATTTTTAAAGTTAGTTTTACTTATTATTATATTCTAAAACATAAGGTAAGATTTTCTAATAAGACTTCTAGAGGAACTTGTGAACTTGGATCGCATTTAAGTAAGGCTACTGAAAATAAAAGTGAAAACAATCACTGCAAATTGTATCACTTTGAGTTTGAAGGAAAGTTGCACATAAGACAATCCACATGCCATCCTGGAAGCCTGTGCCTTATGTGAGAGATTGCCACAGGAGTGGTGAGAAAATGGTAGCATGTATGTCATAAGAGCATAGGTATTAAGCTAATAAGTTCTAGTACACATAAAAATAAGGTTAAAAGATTAAAATATGCTAAAAGAGATATTACATATAAAACCTATGAAATATAAATGTATAAAAGATTAAAAGCCATGTATCTATGTAAAAAAAGAGAAAAAATCTTCCAACACTCTAGAGAAGCTTAGTCTTTGATCAACCGCTACAAATAATAATCTATTTACATATAATCTAGAATGAATACCAAGTAGCAACAGCAAAGTATTTTCACAGTCGCATTTTGCTTTACCTTTGGAATACAGTGATGGAGTCAAGTCCTCAGGGAGGCTTGCTTCTGGTTAGAAGAACGCCACCACCATCTAGTGGAGCTTCCATTCACTGCACTACCCGTATGCTTCAGTACTGCTAAGCTGTACTTGCTGAGATAAGCCCTCAAGTGAAATCAGCGGTTATGATTTCTTTGTGGCTTGTTAGTCTTCATTAGACAAACCTGTCCCTGAGTGCTTGAAGTCCCTTGCCCAGCAAACACTCAGCAGCCAGCACAGCGCTGCATTGGAAGCACAGCCCGTGTTGAACATTCGGCTCCTGAGACACTCAGCGCACCTGGAGCTTTGCATTCCCCTTGAAAGCTGCAGACAGGGTAAACTGTGCAACCCCATCTGCGCTCACGGCACACTCATCCTTTCACTGAACAAGAGTGGAGACCTCTGCCAAGCACAAGCCATGGGGTTACACCAGCAGTCTGACCTTTATATACAACTGTGGGTGCACAAACTGGGATTTATGCTCAATTTCGTTTCTGGAGCAAAGCGGCTCATATGGTTACAGCGTGTCCTGCCCATTCTGAACCCCATGACCCAGCCAGCTGGGGCTCTGGCTGTCTGTGGTGTTGACAGATGTTTCATACTGGAATTTGGGATGACGGTTCAGAGAAATAAGGTTACACAAGGCCAAATTTTAGTAAATTCTGATGTTGAGTCAAAGGTTAATTGTATATCACGATTTTTTTATGTATCAAAAGAACACCAGGATCTAAGGAGAATGGGAAAGTTGGCGCTATTTGAACACATGGGTGGGCTCTTTGCGACGAGGTTGGTGCTTTTCAGCCAGGTACCCTGTGCGAAGGGCACGTGGCCACGATGGCCTCTCCCAAGGCTGCGCGGCTGGGGCTGGGTGCCATCCAGAGAAATCTGCGGCGGCCGAAACCGCAGTTCTCCTAGTCTACCAACAATCGCCATCTGCTTCTCTCCTTACAGCGAGAGGGGAGGTTAGCTGGACACTGTGATGACTGAAATTTCAAACTGTGGTTTTTACAAGAGTGATCATCTCTTCCAAATTCCTTAGAAGCTAAAACAAGAACAATTTCAGTCCACCAGAATAAAGCCCAAGTCCTCTTCTTGTTGGAGTATCCAGTAAAATGCTAAGAAACATGTGAGTAGAAGAGAAGAAGAAGAACAGAGGGGAGAATAAAAGATGAAGCCAAAGCTTAGGCAGAAAAACATGTGCATGAATAATAACAACAAAGCAACAAGGATGGATAAGATGGAGTGTAGAGAAAGGGAAGGGTAGGACCTCAGAGAAGTCAAGGCGAAGGGCTTCTCTGCAAAGAGCTTCACCTCTCAAGGGCGGCTGCTGGCCTTCTCAGGGTCCATGAAGACACTAATGAGAGTCTCAGCTGTTTTTAATATCTTGGAAAGCCCACTCTTCTATCTCTTAGCACATATAGGGACGTGCGATTTTAAACTTGCTGGCGTGCCCCTCCGCGCCCCGGCTCCGTGACGGCAGGACCGAGAGCTGGCCTCACCAGCACCGCCGCGCAGTGGAGCCTGACGGGGAGCGCCGATGCCCGGGCACAGGCCTCCTGCTTCCAGCGCGGCTGCAACGGTGCTCCCCGCGGCATCCATGCCGCCCGCTGGCCTCCTAACAGACAGTCCCAGATCCCACCTGCCCTGCTGCCTTCCATCACAGAGGCTTGAAGACGAAAAGAAAGGAAAAACACAAAACTCGGGTTTTACTTCTGCACTCTCTCTTGCTGCTAGAGGTGGCCCTGTGACCCAGGCCTGGCCAGCGAGAGGTGAGCAGGAAAGCAGTGCGGGATCCTGGAAAGCCTCTGACTCCCCGCTGGAGGGACAGAGGCAGACAGCACTACCCTTTCTCTCATTTTCTTTACATAAACGTGGACCCGATGCTCGAATACAGGGCAGCCATTGCGCGCACGTGAGGAAAAAGGTCAGGTGGTTCTCAGAAGTGTGAGCCTTGACGTTGCTGAGTCAGAGAACCAACACCAGGGTCAAACGGCTTCCCAGCTCTTGTTCGGTGAGAGAAACAAGTGTCTCTGTTTCAGTCACTGTCCATCGGGCTTTCTGTTTCTTTTATACAAAAGCATGGCCGTTATAACAGTTGTGTGACTGAGCACATTACTTTATTCTGCTTCAATATCCTCATTTGAAAATGGGGATTACAGCAATATCTTCTAAACAGGATTATTGCAAAGATTAAATGAGACTATATATATAAAGAGCACGAAGGATTGCATAAGGGTAAACTGTTGTTTTTATTACTGTTTTGATGATGAACACTCAGTAAACCTTGGTTGAATGAGTGAATGAGTGGAGTAGAAGACCAGACCCAAAGGGTATGGCTTGGACTTAAGTAGCAATAAGATGATTCTAGTTTTCTGCTTGAGACAAACGAGGAAAGGGGGCGAGATGAGAAGGAAGGGGCAAAGGAGAGAGGGGCAGAGAGCAGCCAGGTGGGTGCCGTCCGGGCGTGAGACAGTCCCCGAAAAACCGCCCAGGGAGGGTGGGTGGTGTGCTGGTGCTAATCATAAGGTGTGTGGCCCACGCGCACCGGCGTCAAGGAGACACTGAATAAACATTTGTTGGCTCGCTGAATAAATGAATGAAGGGGTAGGGTGTTTACTGAAAAAGAAATTGCTATCTCTTCCTTTAAACTAAAGAGAGCGAAGCGACAGAAGGTTTTTCTCCAGCGCCATCTGCACTGCTTTTACAATATTTGCCTGAAATTATGTGGGTGAAGATGTATTGCTCTATAATTGCCTGTGCCCTCGCAAGGAGCAGAGAAGAACATCCGGTGGGGGCAGAAGCAGAAGGAACAGATTTCCCACAGAGTAAAATATTCTGTTGTCATAAAAAAAAAAAAAAAAAAAACAAAAACCCAACCCCCTGCTGTAACAAGCGAGAAAATGAAAGGAGAACCGACAGGAGAGAAGTTAGGAGAGGATACCTCCTAACAGGTGCCTATCTCCGAAGTTTCCCACCAGGAGTCAGATGCTCATCAGATGAGAAACGAGTGCCGGAGCGTGGACAGGAGCGGCTCCGGCCACGCCGCGGTGCTGGGGGACGAGCATCGCTGTCACTGCCCTGGCGCAGTGTGACCCTCGGGAGGTCATGCCGGGATCACCCTACGCCGGCTGCCCCCTCACTCCTGCGTTCACGCAAGCCTCCTCTGAGGAGGCTCTGCGCATTTCTAAGCCTTCCTAAAAACATGCGCAGAACGCAATGAAAATTTGAAACGTATAAAAGGTTTAGTCATGGGATTATAGCGTGGGTGCCTCCGCATGAAGGATTAACTCTGAGCACCACGTTTCTGAACATTATTTGCATCATGACTTGCCATGAATGCCTCAAATCTAGCTTTTTTTTTTCCCCTCCCCTGTTCTCTTTCTGCATCTCTTCTTCTCCCTCTGAATTACTTTGGCTTGAATTCTGTGTGCATGTTTAAATGCAGTAAGCAAACAGAAAGCAAAATGCCCTTTGAATAGTGAATGGACTTGCATTTCTGTTTAGGGATGCGTATTTGCCCTTGGGATCTATAAAGATAAGACATAAAATAAAACCTTGATACAGATGGGATACACACACACACACACACATACACACACACACACAGATCACACCACTCAAAGCAGACGTGAGTCAGAAACATGCTGATAAACTCAATTTGCTCATGGCATTCTGAGCTATAAGCCCACTCAGTACAGTTGACGGATTTGGCATGGTATCTCTTCATGGGAATAAATAGATAATGGGATAAACAATGATGCTTAAAGTCTTTTTCCAGTGACTGAAGAGATGGAGAGAAATGGGCATCTTGTCCCCTTACTTCAAACAAAGACCCAAGGTTGAGGCTTATAAAAAGAGGGTCTTTAAATTAGAGGATCATGTGGTCTTCTATGTCAAACCCTGAGCCTTGAGTCATATTACACTTAAAGACAGACTCATGGGGCTGCAAGGAAAGAGAGAGCACAAAACTTCAAAATCACGGAGCTTCGACCAAAGCTGGGCTCAGCCACCGCGTCGTGTCTGGCTCTTTCTTTGTGAGCCCGTGGACTCTAGCCTGCCAGGCTCCTCTGTCCATGGGATTTTTCAGGCAAGAATACTGGAGTCGGTTGCCATTTCCTCCTCCAGGGGATCTTCCTGACCCAGGGACTGAACCTCAGTCTCCTGCATCGCCTGTGCTGCAGGCAGGTTCTTTATTGCTGAGCCATCGGGGAGGCCCCTTGACCAAATCTCTCTCTCCTTCACTTGTCTTAGGACGAGCAAAGCCTTAGGCCAACTAAGCCTTGTTTTTTTTTTAGCTGTAACTTACTCCATCCTATAGCACCAGGACTTTGAGAAGTTAACAGATTTATTTATTTCACAAATATTTATTGAGAGCCAGACACTAGCAAAGGAGATACAGTACCTTCCTGTGAAGGAGTCATGGCTAACAACATCTCTGCCCTGGGTAAATGAATTTGAACTTGATTCCATATTAGGATAAGAGTAGAGCTTTGTAGGTGGGTATGTTCACGAGGTTTACATCCTCTTTCTCCTCATTTGTATAAGCATTTTTCTGGGGCCCGTCTGTATGTGGACTCTGCTAGGTGCAATGCCCAGGGGCAAAGCAAATCAGGGGCAATAGTCCTATTCAACAGACTATGGACGGGTGATCAGAACATGTCTGGTTCCTTTTATTGTAACTTCTGCATGTGTGGGCTTCAGTCTCAAATTGGTTCTGGAATCACAGTAATGAGGGGAGACAAAAACAATCTCAGACAGGCCTGGAGATTTGCCTGTAGGTTTTAATAACCATGCTGATACTAAAAAAAAATTTAATAGTGTATTTTTATTATGTGCCAGGCACTGTACTAAGCACTTTAAGTGTCTAAATTCATTACTCCTCTGTCATCTGGTATAAATACTACTACTAGCCTCAATATTCATCTGAGGAAACTGAGGCCATGAGTTAAAACCACTCTTTCATATGAACTTCATTTTAATGTTTTATGTAATCCAATATATCCAAAATATGACTTCAACATGTAATCAATATAAATGTTATTAATGAGGCATTTTGCATTCTTTTTTTGTATTAAGTCTTGGAAATCCAGTGTATAGTTTAATTAATTAGTTAGTTAATATATTTTTAAAAAACGTTAATTTTTAACTTCAGTCTATCAGGCAAGCCAACCCCAAGGACCATATAAATTCCTATCAAGTTGTGCCACTTCTCAATCAGTCTGCCATGAAGTATACAAAGCTGACAGGTTCTACAACTAAAACTCAGAACACTGAGGTGCTATAATGAAGCATAAAAATTAGTTTAGAGATAGGTTAGAGATATTCTCTTGCTTTTGCTCCACTATTTTTGTTTTTCTCCAAAAAAGCCCAATTCTTTAATCCATAGTTACGTTAAGAATAATGTGATGTGGAAGTTGGAGCTGTCTACCTCTTTACCAGCTATTTTTATAGGAAGATGATAGGAACTAGCTTTGAAAGAATCACATTGTTTAATCTGGCATCACAGCACTTGAAAAACCACAGATCCTGGTGAGTTAGAAAATACACAGGTAGAAATGACGCCTCTATGGAAACAGATGTGAAGATTTAAGTGACTACTAGGTCCATTAGACTTTTCACAAACACAGCTGCAGGTATATATATTTTTTTACATTTCTATAACCTGTTTACTGAGGAGACTGACCATGGTGAGGAGGAAGCCAGAAACACATTTTCCTCTCTAAGTCACTGCTCCTAACTCGTGCGTGCCCAATCTCCCACCTCTTCTCGATGACCATCTCTCAATGACATGGTGGGAAGGCACCTACAGTCATGGAAAGTTTGGTCTGGTCCAGTTTAATATTACAGTCTCCCATCCAGTACATGACTTTCCACTGTTAGACCTGCAACTTGAGGGCCTCATATGGGGCTTCTCTAGTTCTAGGACACCTCCCTTCCTCTTCCTGTGAGATCTAGTGCTTCTTGTTTTGGAGGCTGGGAGAGAGGATGCAATGGGGCAACAGTTCTTTGCTTCCTCCATTGTTTTTGCTGCTTCTCTGGCTCACATCAGAGGCACGCCTCCACGTGTCAGCAGTCTCAGGGACATGTGTGGATTCTTTGGGGTCCTTCACATGAGAGGGCTCAGTCGCGTTCAGCCCCCATCAGCCACCTCAGCCACCCGTCAGCTATGACTGCACTGCCTGCATTTTCCTGCCTGGTGGGCACCTTATTAGCATGTAGGTTGGGTAGTGGGAGAAGGAGTGTAATGTATAGTAGAAAGAGTTTTGCTACTTCTTATTGAGCCCCAAAGAAGGTATCTGGTAGATGCTGCTTGTAATGTGAGACATTTAAACACCTCTTTCTTCCAGCTTTGGGCCCCAGGGACCAGTTCTTAGACCAAAAGAAAATTCTCTTTTACATCCTATTATAATAAACTTTGATCAAGCCCTTAGGATAAGAAACCATCAGGATGTTTCTTTCTTCCCTCTCCCTTCCTCTCCCCCTTCTTTCATTTTTCCTTCCTTGTCTTCTTCCAAACAGCAACCATAAACATTAAAATATGAGAAACTTAAAAAACCTAGAAAATCAATATTATCTTAATGTCTTTGAGAGAACTTTAACAGAGCACAGGAATTTTGAATATTGGAAGATAAGAAACAGTTTTAGTTTTCTGAGAATTTTGGTGTTATTTCTACCTGCTTCAATCTTAGACTGTAGTTTTCTATGCCCAGGAAGCTACCTACAGCCCAGCGGGCACCGCAATCAGCCACTAGGACTTTCTCACACTACAAGTTCAATCTTTTTATCTGGCAGTGAGCTTTCAGTTCTAATGCTTGATTACTGGTCCAAGAGTGTGATTTGAGTAGACATACTGACCTCATATTATACTTCTTACAAATTGTGATTGAAATGTTCCAGAAGTATAAAAGAAAACATTTTTATGGAAACCAGAAAAAAAATATAGCTCATATGCTCATCAGAGAATTTCTTTAAGATTTCACATAAGAGAAGATGGAATGAAGACAGGGCAAGCTCGCTCTTTGTTCATTCCTGAAGAATGACAATCCGCATGTGCAAGGAACCCAGCAGAAACCCACCAGTGCTCTTAAGTTCAGGATGACAGGATTGAAGATGAGAGCAAGTTTCATGGAAGATAGTGGTGGAAACTGTTTATTCCACTCTGGACTCCCAAGTATTACACAGAATGTTGGTGCCTGCCCAGATTGGGGAATATTGTTAATCCAGTCACAGTTTATGTTTGGCAATGGAGATGTACTTAAGAAAAGCTGAAGGGGATGGTCAAGATTGATGCTTATGGTCTTCTTTTATGAGGAGTTATCAAGCTGACTTGAAGCCACAACAAAAAGCGAAGAAAAGAATCTGAGTCACTTGTTCAGCTGCTTCAAGTTGCAGCTGACTCCTTACTTGGCACAGGCATCTAGATCACTCAGAAGTAAAAGAAATATTACAGCAAATTCTTCTTTTATTTGGACCTAAAGGTTTTGAACACAATGTCTTAATAGAAATTGATTACAAATACTGGAATCTCTATAAGGATGAGCAAGCAGAGAGAAGTGACTAGCCGTTTGAGAGAATTTGCAGTTCAGAAGAAGATGGTCAGTGTGGGAAACTGGTTGTGAACTCTTCATCCCTTGTCCCCTAAACTTCCTTCCCCTATACGGTCCCTCCCAGACTCAGAATCCACACATAACTCTCCTGTATACACTGAAACCCCTGTTCTGGAGAAAGGAGGCAGATTTTGTACTTCATGTCCCCTGTAGTCAGGATTTAAGGCCTCTTTTTCTTATTTCCTAGTTCTGCAGAACTCTGTCTCACCATGGGGCAGGGTGGGCCTGACATTCCAAAAGTCAGGGAAGCTAGGAAAAACTTGAAATAAGTGGAAGGAATTGAAGAATGCCAGAAAAGTCTCCCATAGAAATTTCCTCCCCACATGGTTCCATAATTAGATAATTAGCTCCCTGATTCCTAAAGGATGATATCACATTTGTGTTGAAGAGCTGAGTCACCTATGCAAAGGAAATATAGGGTGAATTAAAGCCAGATATCTTTATTAGCTACTGCCTCAGGAGCAATTATAGTGTACTAACAGTGAACCATTTTAATTAGAGCAAAGCCCACTGGGAATCTGTATATCTCCAGCAAAGGAGACAGTAAGCAAGGGGCTAAGAACATAGATAAAGAACTTGCCTGCCAATGCAGGAGACACAAGAAACATGAGTTCGATCCCAAGGTCAGGAAGATCCCCTAGAGGAGGGCATGGCCACCCACTCCAGTATTCTTGCCTGGAGAATCCTATGGACAGAGGAGTCTGGTGGGCTATAATCCATGGGGTCACAAAGAGTTGGACACGACTGAAGTGACTTAGCACAAGAACATGGATGGGGCTAAAGAGAGGCAGGAAGACCCCCAAAGCAATCTGCGGCTATCAGAAATTGATGGGACGCTGGCACATCACTTGGTGTTCTTGTTCATTCTTGTGAGAGGCAGAGCAGTAGAATGATTAACAGCAGGACTCTATAGATGGCTGGGCTCATGAAGATTAACTTGGCTCTGCCCCAACCTACCTCAGGAGGCTTAAGCAAATAATATTAATCCTTCTGTGCCCCAGTTTCTTCATATATAAAATAGGGATCATATGAGTCCCTGCATCATAGAGTTGTTGTGAGGATTAAATGAGTTAGCACATACAAAGTATTTAGAATAGCACATTTATTAAGTACTTCCCATGTCCTAACAACTATACTAGATGTTGGGAGATACTAGGATTTTAAGAAAACAGCTTCAGATTTGTAGATCTATGTTCTTTCAACCTGGGACGCTGAAAATCTCCACAGTAACTCGCATGATTAAAAACTTTAAATAAGTTACTGGGTGAAGAGGTTATAAACACTTACAGATTGGTCTCTGTTCTTCACAATCTATTTATTTTACTTTATTTCTTAGAGAGTTTTATGAGTGGCCTCAAAACCATTAAGATTTCATTCTCATGAAGGGTTATCTTGTACTCTGGAAAACTATAGCCAATATATTAATTTGCTATATGTTTGTTATGAAGGATCCTTGAGAAAATTTTGTGTTAGGATCCTTGACACCTTTGATATAGCTTTGCTGTTATTTTTCCTTCTCAAGTGAACAGATGAGCTTCTTTAGCAAAACAGAAAAATCGTAGCTGATAGACCTCCCTGTAAGGTAGACTCAACTTTGCTGAAAGAGAATGTATAATCCAAGGAAAGCCTTGCTTGAAGCCTCTCTACTCACATACTTTGTATCTCAAGGGGGAAAATTAAAATTAAGGTATAATTAATTTATTTCACCGCTGGTTTATACAGGTGACCCTTGAACAAGGCAAGGGTTAGGGTTGCAAACACTCACACCTCCTCCTCCACATGTAACTTTATGGAGGCCTCCCTGCATGCTGGGTTCTGTGTCCTCAGATTCAACCAAACACAACGTACTGTAGTATGTCGTTGGTGAAAAACATCTCTCAACAAGGGAGCAGTTCCAGCTCCACACTCAAGAATCATTTATTATTGAAGAGTCTCACTTAAGACATGTGCAATATCTGAATACTGTTTGGGCATGGAATTTGATGGGACTGTGAAGGCCTCTGGAACATGCTGACCAATTTCTGTTTCATTAATACATTCTGATTACATCAAAGATGATCTGGCCAAGAAAAGAAGAATCCATGATATATTGTTACTGGTTTAAAAAATTAAAAATATAATATCAATAAAATTGTATGTGCCAATCTTATTGCAACTAAAATTTAATAAAGCATTTGTTTTGAGAATAAAGTACAAATCCTTATTTTTTAAAAAAGAAATTCAAGCTCCAGAATACTAAGGATCTTGTGAGCAATTTTCACATTGCAGAGGGTGGAAAGCCTAAGGACTGTTTCTCATTTCGAGACTTCTTAGAAGCATAGGTGGTTTCTGGTTAAGTAATGGTCTTCTTTCACAAGAAAGAGAAAATAGAGGTACTGTCTAGGTACAGTCAGATCACAGAGGCCAAAATAGAGGATCCCTAGTTTTATTCCCCAAATGAACTTTTAAATAAGGAAAATAAAATTACCCAATAAGGATAATGTTTCACAATCAACCAAACTAAAGTATAAAAAGTATTTTTGAAATGCCAAAATAGCTGTAGCCTGATCACACATATCAAAATAATCTGTCAATCAAAAGTAATGTATGATAGTTCCTATTTAAGCACATTCTGACCTGACATTATATATCTTTAAATTGTTCGTAATCTGAAGAGTATGAAATCATCTCATTCCATTGTTTTATTTTACAGTTTTCTAATGACAGTGATGTTGAGCATCTTTCATATTTGTTGCTTGTGTTTTCTCATCTGTGAACTGAGAGTTCACACATTATGCAAATACCCACTTTACGATATCCAATCTTGTTGAAGTCTAACAGATGTAAAAGTTTGTGTGTAGATTCTCTTGAACTTTCTAATAGCAGACGTGGCAGAGACAAAGATCCTTATGAAGCTCATTTACTTTTCTTCCTAGGAACACAGCTATACCACATTTCCCAGTTTCTCTTGGAATTGTTTTGCCATGTGACTGAACTCTAGAAAAGTAATCTGGACAAAAGTGTAGCTATACCTAGTCCATAAAACTCCCCACACATGAGTCTCCATCTTCTTTTGCCATTTGCCAGCTGACTGGAGGCGACTCTGAGGTCCTAAAGGAGGTTACATGTAACAATATGAAAGGACCCTGGGTTCCTGAATAATCGTGAAATGAAGAACTTCCACACTGGACTATGATCTGAGTGAGAAACTTATTGAGTCAAGTCACTGAGAATTTTCAGTTTATCTGCCACAGCAGCTAATATTACCACTAACTAACATCCACTAACATGTCATTTGTGAATAATAACTGTTTTGTCTCTTCCTTTACAATACTCATACTCTTTATTTCTTTTAGCTTTCTCACTATGACACTTAAGTATTCAAGTTCAATGCTGAATAAAATTTTGATAGTGGCATCTTTGTCTTGCTACTGAATTTCAAGGCTGTGTTGAAGCTTCTCCATTAAGTAAGTTTTTTACAGGTATACTTAATCAGGCTAAGAAATTTTCCTTATTCTATTTCTCAGTCTTTATATTTAGCATTCTATTTTGATCTCTCTCTCTCTATATATATATATATATACATATATGTCTGTGTGTTCATCTGTTTCACTGCATCAAGTTGCTGCATCTTAATTCATAATATACACTAGCATATTTCACTTAGTCATTCTTCAGTATCGAAACTCCAACTTTCCACTTTACAAACAATGCTCAAATAAGCATTCTTTTGTATGGTTTTTATCATAGGTCAGCTTGGCAGACAATCAGGAAGGAGAAATGAATTTGAACTGGGAGAAAGCATGGGGAAACTGGAACCTATAAGGTCATATTAGAACCCCAAAGGACAAAATGGAACCCATGGGAATAAAGTGGAAGTTGACTTTATCTCTCATCACTCTGACTCGAATGATGCTGGGACCTACAGAAGCCTGCACCCTTCATTATGGTTACAGTCACACTTGGCCCAGACTCAGGGAAGCTGATGGAAAAAAATCCAGTGGGAACTAGAGAACTGCAGACCCAGGTGGCCCTCAACACCAGCACCATGCAGATTGCTGACGCCTGCTGTCTTATGCTGACTTTCAGAGTGTAAAAACGGCTGCTCCTTCATTTGCGCCTTTCAGTTCTCAAGAAAACTTCCTCTGTGGCTGACTCCAACCCAGAAACACACAAGGAAAAGAATTCGGAGAAATGTAGGTCCAACTTAGCTAGGCTGGTGTAGTAGAAAGCCATCATACTACTTGTGTTGAAGGTATGTCCCTTTGGAGATGTTTTATTTATTTCTCTTAGTACCTTGAGGCATCTCTGACCTGGTACTTGTTTTTATGTAAATGTTTTCAGTTTAGAGGTTTCTAGACCAATCACTCAAAATGAGGAGCTTGTGCATAGCTCTGGGTTCTCCAGAAAGACTTTTCATTCTCCTACCCTGATCGCACGGTGAGAAGACAAGCCACCTTCTTATCTCCCTGTGCCAGTGGGCAGATAATTTTCCATCCTTATTACCACCCAGGGATTGAACCCAGGTCTCCCACATTGTGGGGGGATTCCTTACCATCTGAGCCACAAGGGAAGCCCAAGAATACTGGAGTGGATAGCCTATCCCTTCTCCAGGGGATCTTCCCGACCCAGGCATTGAACCGGGATCTCCTGCATTGCAGGTGGATTATTTACCAGCTGAGCTACCAAGCCCTAGTCCTTATTTACATTTATATTAAGAATGGAGGCCTTCTAGGGTTCAGACTGTGTGAGTGGTCTCAATTCCAACTCCGTACTTGGAAGGACAGAAGGCCTTATCCCCTGACCTCCATGCATACATGCTAAGTCACTTCAGTCATGTCCAACTCTTTGTGACCCTATGGACTGTAGCCTGCCAGTTTCCTCTGTCCGTGGGATTCTCCAGGCAAGAATACTGGAGTGGGTTGCCATTTCCTCCTCTAGAGATTTCTTCCCAACCCAAGGATCGAACCTGCATCTCCTGAATCTCTATATCGGCATGTGGATTCTTTTATCACTGGTGCCACTTGGGAAGCCTGTGGTGGTTGTTAAAGCAAAAATCTCTAAACTTATCTAGAGGGACCCACTCCCTACCCCCTGTAGAGTGGACAGGGTCAGATATGAGCTCTACTCCTCTAAATTTCAGTTCTCTTTTGGTTTTTATCCTCTGCAGAATCTATTTATTTTCTATCTAGCTCAGCAGTACATAAAATTATATATATATGTATATATATATATATATATATACATATATATATATGTTTGTTTTATTTTATATAGATTTTTACATGTTTTTTGTGGAAACTTTCAGGTTAAATATTCTGCCATGTTGCCTGAACAGGACATGTCATTGTTTTTACAACCAAAAACTTAAATGCAGAAGACCTTTTCTACAAGTCAAGGGAGCTTTAATAAAATTCAGATTTACAGGAAAAAATGTACAGATCTACGAAACAGATCAATTAGAAGGATACATTTGTATAACAAATGGATTCACCAGAAGACTACTTAAAACAGCTAGGATCTCACAGTATATTTTAGAACATCTAGGAGAATGTGTATTGTAAAAAGCTAACTGGCCTGTAGTTAAAGAAATGCTGGGACGAATCCTTTTGTAAAGCAGAAAGTCCTTTGTGATGTGAATGATCACTCTCTAATTTACAAGTTTGTAAGACTGGGCTTTTGTGTATTTGGAGTTTTTCATCTGGCTTTAATAATAGAGATCTAGAAAAAGTCATTTATATGGAGTTCAGGTTTAACTTTCTTAAGCATGTTTTTTCCCCACATTAACATCAAATAATCAAAACAATCTGCATCTTTAAAAGAATGATAAGGTTCTTCAAATGTCTAATATATACATTTCTATATAAGTTCCCTTGGGTCTTGATATTAGAAATAAATTGAAGGCCTATTTCCCACATAGTGATTGATTTCTTTTGATACATTTACTTAAGCACACAATAATAAACATCTTCACCAGAACACAATTGCTAATTCACTAGTTTCAACATTATGTATTAAATTAATAATCATAAGAACTAAACTGCTAATACACTGCATGTATATGGACTTCCTTTACTACTTATTGGAAGACCAGGACTAGAAACACTGAATAGAATTGGACCTGTTTTCCATTTTCATCTAAATTGAGTATGATGACTGCAAAACTCATCTCATTGTCTTCATGATCTGTTTCTAGAGTTTTATTTTTGATACATAATTAAATATTTTAGTAGGGATACATGAATGGAATATGGAATACACAAATTCTAAGGAAAACAGGCAGCCAATTTTATACTAATGCTTGTCTGGTTTTTAAAAAAATTAGCTCTGGTTTTCAAGCTTGGCTGTACTTTGCAATCACTGGGGAGCTTTCAAAAATATTGATGCCTGGCTCCTACTGTGGAGGTTTTGATTTAATTGCTCTGGGATGCAGCCAGGCATTGGGATTCTCATGTGTAGCCAGTGTTAAGAACCACCAATATGGTCAAACCTTAGTTACTCAAACCCACTTAATCAGGGCACTCAATTAAGAGGCACTGGGGAAGGGGAATGATGGACTGAGTCTCAGAACTAGAAACAAATCATTTAAAAAGTTTATATCGGCACTTATTCTAAAATTTGCTTTTGAGCATGATCTGAAATGAGGTTCCATATATCCTAAACTTCTGCACTTAAAATACTAGACAAAGATAATGACAGAGAACAGTGATGCTGAGGTACTCCAATTCCATTGATTACCAATTAAAGGGCTTTCCTGGTGGCTCAGATGGTAAAGAATCTGCCTACAATGCAGGAGACCTGGGTTCAATCCCTGGGTTGGGAAGACCCTCTGGAGAAGGGAACGGCTACCCACTCCAGTATTCTGGCCTGGAGAATTCCATGGACTGTAGAGTCCATGGGTTTGCAAAGAGTCAGACACGACTGAGTGACTTCACATTCACCAATTAAACAATGTTAACAAACTGTATTACCCTATTTATTATTAGGTGGTTGACTCCTATCTGTGGACATAACACTTGTACATTGAGCAGGTGTGTTTTGTGGTTGTCATCACAAGGCAACTTTTCTCAACTATTTAATTTTTTTTCAGTGGGGTTGGTTTCTTCCTGCTGCTGGATAAAAATGTGAGCAGTCTTACTCACTTTAAAGTTAAGAAAAAAAAAACCCAAAAAACTGTGATCAGTTTAGATAGCAAAACACAATCTCTATTTAGTAGTTAAAAGATTCATCCCATGTAATAGTAAAAAACTCCAGTTTTGATTTAAAGTTGAAGCCTCTCCCCTTTCTACCCAGGACCCTTTTGAGGGGAAGCTTCTAGTTGGGGGAGGTGGGTGTGGTTGGGGTCTTTTCTCTCCTTCCTTCACCCTCTGCACTTAGCATAAGCACTTCCTTGCACTTTACATTTTAGCAGTATTGAAAGCTTAGTGTTTTGATAACCCACTCTGCCTTACACATCTGCACAGCTAACTGTTCACTCCATCTGGATTACTCTTCCTTCCCTCGTTCAGCTTGGAGACTCCTTTTGGACTTTCAAAACCAGGTAGACATTTCTCTAGCTCTAATTCCCTCCTTATTCAGCTTCACTATTTGTAGCCAAGTTGGCAGTAAGGAAGAAGTCAGAAAGAATACAGTGGACTCTATTAAAGAATTATCTGAGGTCTTCTGACTGATCAGTCAGAGGTCTTTAGAGATTGTGTATCCATACCCTTCTGTTTCCAGGTGAGCAGACTAATGAGATCGAAGGACTTGCTGAACAGTTTGCTTAGGGGACTGCCAGTTCAGGGCTCTTTCTAGCATTGTTCTTTTTAACAAAATGAAACATTCCATGAAATTAAAGAGGTTCTCAACTCCATGGATGAGAAATCCATGTCAAGGAACCATGCTTCACCCCTTAAAGGAGGCCAGGCTAGCTGTGGTCTGGTCCAGAGACCACAGACTTGGAGTCACACAAGCTTGTGTCTGAAGTTCTTCCACTGGCCTTGGACAATTTATTTAACCTGAGCCACAGTTCCCTCACTGGCAAAGCAGAAAATTAATATTCATCTTGCCTTCCTGAAAGTGTATTGCTAGAAATAAATATGATTATATAGCAGATATACTTTATAATCTCCAAGGTGCTTTTAAAATGTCCATTGTTATTGCTATAGCTACTCTAGAATAGGTATACATCAAAAAATTTATGGATTTCATGAATATTTTGCCAAAAAATCAAGGAGTAAGATGTTAATATTCTTTTCAGAAGCAATGAAGGAAAACCTTATATCCTCTTACTTGCCTGTTCCTACCTCATTTGTGAAAGCTGAACATAACTCTCTGGAGTCTAAATTGCACTCTCTATTGTTTGAAATGACCGAAGATTCTGGGTGACTAACAATTCAAGCATTGTTTTACCTCACTGGGAAGAACAAGGTGTTGCTTCAGGGAGTCAAAGTATTTGGGATACATTGTTTATAACAATGACAGCATCAAAGGACAGTGTATTTTAAAAATGTATGTATGTATTATTCCCATTTAGCTTCTGTTATAAAAATCCTGAGGCATCCTCTGGGTCTTATTCTGTTTATGGATCTAGATTTCAAGGAGATGATGAGACCAAAGGTTAGAGAGAAAAATTTGTCACTAAACTGCAAATTATAAACCTTCTCCTACTGCATTATTTCCTTCTTGAATTTCAGAATATGGTCACCGAAGAAGATTATTTAACTTAAGTAAAAAGAATTATTGGATGAGGAAGACAATAGCCATACCTGTACAAAGGGAAAACAATTTAAATAATGCACAAAAATTTACTTACATTCTCCTACTTGCTTATTATGCAAGACAGCTCAGAAATAGGTAAAAGTCTCCCTTTTCATGGTCAGGACAGTAACTCTTATGTTATACAGTCGTTTCAACGTGAACTTCAATTGTTTTTTAAAGAAAGAACAATTAGAAGATATTCAGCCATGGGATTTTTAGAATTCTTTTAACAAACACTAATTGATATTAGTGTTATAATAGGCTGTGCCTATTATTGCAACCAAGTTCATTGAAATAAAAATTTTTGTGCAGCGGGCAGAAAACAATATAAAGAAATCAGAGAAAATCCAAACTGGGAGTTACAGCTATTGTCCGTGCTCAATAAAGTCTACTTAAAAATAGGCATAGTCACTTTTTAATAAAAAAGAAATTAAGCATTTTGCTGGCTTAACCAATGGCAGGCAATTATATTTAAGATGGCATGAAAGTAGGCTGCTGTGTATTGATTAATGCTGCTTCTCTCCTGGGGTGGAATTATCTGAATTGGAAGAGTAAAGCCCCATGTCCCCAGCAAGGTACAGATTATAAAGACAGAGAATCATCGTTGACAGGCAAAATAGCCAATAAAACTATCTTTTCTTTCTATTGCTCCCATTTTGAGCCATAGCTGTATAATAAATAAGATACTCGACTGTGATTCCATTGGCGAAGGGCATTACCGCCCACTTGATGCCCGAGGAAAAGAGGCATGGGGCGAACAGGCAGAAGAAGTTGCCAGGACCAGTGTTGGTTGGCAGGTTCAGAAGGCTGCCCAGGCGGGAAGGTGAGTGGCTTGTGCTTTGGAAGCCAGTTCCCTTTCTCCCCAGACACTCCTTCAACAGCACAACCTACAGGGAAGGATGTGTCATGGTAAGTGGTGGGAAAGGCAATTCTTGTCAACAGGAGGTAGATTAAGAAAACATGGATTGTTTTGGGGTGAAATGTCCTATAGATATCAATTAGGTCTAGCTGGTCCATTGTGTCATTTAGTTTGTGTTTCCTTGTCAATTTTCTGTTTAGTTGATCTATCCATAGTTGTGAGTGGGGTATTAAAGTCTCCCACTATTGTGTTACTATTAATTTCCTCTTTCATACTCGTTAGCATTTGCCTTACATATTGTGGTGCTCCTATGTTGGGTGCATATATATTTATAATTGTTATATCTTCTTCTTGGATTGATCCTTTGATCATTATGTAGTGTCCTTCTTTGTCTCTTTTCACAGCCTTTATTTTAAAGTCTATTTAATCTGATATGAATATTGAGACTCCTGCTTTCTTTTGGTCTCCGTTTGCGTGAAATATTTTTTTCCAGCCCTTCACTTATAGTCTGTATGTGTCCCTTGTTTTGAGGTGGGTCTCTTGTAGACAGCATATATAGGGGTCTTGTTTTTGTATCCATTCAGCCAGTCTTTGTCTTTTGTTTGGGGCATTCAACCCATTTACATTTAAGGTAATTATTGATAGGTATGGTCCCGTTGCCATTTGCTTTGTTGTTTTGGGTTCGTGTTTATACAACCTTTCTGCATTTCCTGTATAGAGAAGATCCTTTAGCATTTGTTGAAGAGCTGGTTTGGTGGTGCTGAATTCTCTCAGCTTTTGCTTGTCTGTAAAGCTTTTGAATTCTCCTTCATATCTGAATGAGATCCTTGCTGGGTACAGTAATCTAGGTTGTAGGTTATTCTCTTTCATTACTTTAAGTATGTCCTGCCATTCCCTTCTGGCCTGAAGGGTTTCTATTGATAGATCAGCTGTTATCCTTATGGGAATCCCTTTGTGTGTTATTTGTTGTTTCTCCCTTGCTGCTTTTAATATTTGTTCTTTGTGTTTGATCTTTGTTAATTTGATTAATATGTGTCTTGGGGTGTTTCACCTTTTTCTCAAGTGCACATGGAACCTTCGCCAGAATAGATCACATCCTGGGCCATAAATCTAGTCTTGGTAAATTCAAAAAAATTGAAATCATTCCAGCCATCTTTTCTGACCACAGTGCAGTAAGACTAGATCTCAATTACAGGAAAAAAATTATTAAAAATTCAAACATATGGAGGCTAAACAACACACTTCTGAATAACCAACAAATCATAGAAGAAATCAAAAAAGAAATCAAAATATGCATAGAAATGAATGAAAATGAAAACACAACAACCCAAAACCTATGGGACACTGTAAAAGCAGTGCTAAGGGGAAGGTTCACAGCATTACAGGCTTACCTCAAGAAACAAGAAAAAAGTCAAATAAATAACCTAACTCTATACCTAAAACAACTAGAGAAGGAAGAAATGAAGAACCCCAGGGTTAGTAGAAGGAAAGAAATCTTAAAAATTAGGGCAGAAATAAATGCAAAAGAAACTAAAGAGACCATAGCAAAAATCAACAAAGCTAAAAGCTGGTTCTTTGAAAAAATAAACAAAATTGACAAACCATTAGCAAGACTCATTAAGAAACAAAGGGAGAAGAACCAAATTAACAAAATTAGAAATGAAAATGGAGAGATCACAACAGACAACACTGAAATACAAAGGATCATAAGAGACTACTACCAGCAGCTCTATGCCAATAAAATGGACAACTTGGAAGAAATGGACAAATTCCTAGAAAAGTATAACTTTCCAAAACTGAACCAAATAAATGACCCAATCAAAAAATGGGCCAAAGAACTAAACAGACATTTCTCCAAAGAAGACATACAGATGGCTAACAAACACATGAAAAGATGCTCAACATCACTCATTATCAGAGAAATGCAAATCAAAACCACAATGAGGTACCATTACACGCCAGTCAGGATGGCTGCTATCCAAAAGTCTACAAGCAATAAATGCTGGAGAGGGTGTGGAGAAAAGGGAACCCTCTTACACTGTTGGTGGGAATGCAAACTAGTACAGCCACTATGGAAAACAGTGTGGAGATTTCTTAAAAAACTGGAAATAGAACTGCCATATGACCCAGCAATCCCACTTCTGGGCATACACACTGAGGAAACCAGATCTGAAAGAGACACGTGCACCCCAATGTTCATTGCAGCACTGTTTATAATAGCCAGGACATGGAAGCAACCTAGATGCCCATCAGCAGACGAATGATAAGGAAGCTGTGGTACATATACACCATGGGAATATTACTCAGCCATTAAAAGAAATTCATTTGAATCAGTTCTAATGAGATGGATGAAACTGGAGCCCATTATACAGAGTGAAGTAAGCCAGAAAGATAAAGAACATTACAGCATACTAATACATATATAAGGAATTTAGAAAGATGGTAATGATAACCCTATATGCAAAACAGAAAAAGAGACACAGATGTACAGAACAGACTTTTGGACTCTGTGGGAAAAGGCGAGGGTGGGATGTTTCGAGAGAACAGCATCGAAACATGTATATTATCTATGGTGAAACAGATCACCAGTCCAGGTTGGATGCATGAGACAAGTGCTCCAGCCTGGTGCACTGGGAAGACCCAGAGGAATCGGGTGGAGAGGGAGGTGGGAGGGGGGATCGGGATGGGGAATACATGTAAATCCATGGCTGATTCATGTCAATGTATGACAAAACCCACTACAATATTGTAAAGTAATTAGCCTCCAACTAATAAAAATAAATGAAAAAAAAAATTAACATCTAAAAAAAAAAAAAAGAAAAAAGAAAACATGGAGCAGAGGAAGGCTTTTCAACAGAAACCAAGCAATACCTAAGAAGGATATTCTTTCAGTCTTTGACAAGAAACCCAGAAGTGTGAGGTATAGTTCTATGTCTAAAAGAAGTTCTGGGAGAAGGCAGTTTTGAATACCATGTTCTTAAGTTGAAAAAAGAATTAACTACAGAGACGCTGGGGCTTTTACGGAAAGAGACTTGGATTCAGATAGACTTGGCCTTGAGCTGTGTGGCTCCAGCAGGTTCTAAATGTGCGACTATGTGTGGGTTCCATGGTGTCCCGAGCAGTTTCCCTTCCTCTATGGTAAAATGGGAATGGTCATACCCACCTCACTGGACTGTTTTCAGGAAACAACCATCTGAGGTATGTGGAAGCTCTACCAACTATAAAGCATCATTAAAATGCCTCCAGAAAGCAACAAGAATTTATCCTGGATACTGGCATCAACAGGCTTCCCTGGTGGCTCAGTGGTAAAGAATCTGCCTGCCAATGCAGGAGACACGGGTTTGATCCCTGGGTCAGGAAGATCCCCTGGAGAAGGAAATGGCAGCCCACTCCAGTATTCTTGCCTGGGAAATCCCATGGACAGAGGAGCCTGGCGGGCTATAGGCCTTGGGTTTGCAGAGTTGGATGTGACTTAGTGACTAAACAACAACAAACCAGCATCAATAATTAGTTGATCCCATTCCTTGTATTTTCTTCCCTCAGGCTCAAGCGGGTCTCCCAATTGCTGGCTCACCCTGGTTTGGGGGTTGGGTGGCTGGTTGTCAGCCTGGGGATATGCCGAAGACCGTCAAGTCATCTCCATGGCTGCAGTCACCACGCAGGTAACCTCCTCCCCCCATCTTAGTGACAGTGGGGGCAGCCTACATCTCTCACATCCTGCTGCCGATGCTCCATTTCCCAGTCCCTGCAGTTGTGATGGGGCCAACAGCTCACTGCTCTGTCTCCCTCATCTACCCCAGTGCCTTTCCCCAACTCCTTTCCCTTTCCCATCCTCTGAGAAAGGAGTTAAATTCCAATCTCAGCATCCAGCCTAGCTGCAGCTACCTTCCAGCCAAGCAGAATGCTCTTTTTCCTTCTCCTTATTCTGGATACCTCCTCAGGGGAGACGTTTCTGACCCCCATCCCCTGCCTTAGTCTTGTTTTAAGGTCCCTGATGTATATGTCCCGAGATGTACACCCTGAGCCCAGCACCGATGGTGATGTATCTTTCTGGGCTGCACTTTCCCATCTGCCCTCTAGAAGGCGAGCTCTTCAGACATAAGGGCTTTGAAGGGAGCCTTCCTCACCAGTCTCTCCAGAACCTAGCACAGCGATTGGCACACAGTTGGGCAGATGGTAAATGACTACTGAAGTGAACCCATCAATCCCTCTCCCTTCCACCACCTCCCAATGACCAAGAGCTAGACAAATGCAAAGAAGGGCCATGTTGAGGCTACAATGTACTGAAGATAAATGTCTCTCCAACTTTCCAGCTTGCCTCTTTCTGTTTCACTTTACCCCAGATTAACTGTATATCTGCAACAAGAGCCAAGAACAAAAACCCAGTAGAGCAGAGTGGAACAGCAGCAGTCACAAATTAAAGTGTTTCTTGTTTTTTCATTTCTTTTGATTTTCAAAACGAATTTCAAAATTTTACTCTTCTTTCTGGTGTGCTTAATCTAAAATGCTAATATTCCCTATACAGGTTTGGATAATTAGAAGTTTGAGGGAGTTATAGAGAAAATTTGAAAATCATTCTATACCTATATTCTAAGTCAAATTGATTAAAGAAGTTTGGTTTTTTCTTCTTCAGTTTAACATGATGTACATAGGAATTCAAGGTTTGAGGATTTTTCGTTCAATTGCATATAATTGATAAATAATATGAGGCCTTGCCAGAAGACCCACTGTTTTCTGAGAATGGTTTCTATAGCTCTGTGTCAGACTTCACCTTTTGGTGAGAAATCCATTCCAATTTCCCCTTCTTTGCTTGCTTTGTCTCACAAAGGTTGGAAAGAACTGAGACACTTTCTCAGTCTCCTTGAAGCTGGGCAGTGACACAGACAGTCTTGCTATTGAGGTGTAAACCTGAGTCTTATGGAAAGTTCCTGGACAGGTTTTTGATTTCCTGATGAAAGGAACACACATCGCTCTCATTGCTCCCTTTCCCCTTCCTCCATCTGTGCACGCTGGGATGATGCCTGAACCTGCTGTAGCCACCTTGCAATTATGAAGTGGAAAAAAAAATGAGGGCAAAACGCCATCACACTAAGGAGAGCAAAGCAGAAAGACAGAAAGGCCTTGGTCCTCCGGCATCATTAGCGAGCGCCTGCTTCCAGGTCTCTTGTTGCCTGACTGATAGATGTCAGTACTGTCTAAACCACTGCTGGTCAGTGTCAGCTGCTTGAAGCTGAAAGCATTCCTGACTGAGTCACGCAGCAAGTAAGAACATTGCCCTGATGATGAAACTGAGCTTGCTTACCTCGGGTATCATTCAAAAGCTGAAACATGGCTAATTTTTACCAACCCTAGTCCTAAATATTCTCTTTATGCTTGCAGTCGGGCTTGCCCTTCTCCTGCATCTGGCTCCCCTCCCTTCAAAGCCCACATTTCTACTTCAACCTTGCAATGCGGTGGGGAGAAGAGGCTAGGCACCGTCTGTCATAGGGATCATGATTTCCAGCTGACTGACAATGGCCTCCATGTAGCATATGTTCTACTGCATCTCGTGGTTCCAGTAACAAATTCTGGGTCATAAATGCTACTATTTATAAAATATTGTATTAATTTCCAAAAGCTGCCATACAAATTACCACAAACCAGAAGACTTAAAACGGAAATGTATTATCCTGTAGTTCTGGAGGCCTGAAGTCCAAGTCAGCTGTCAGCAGGGCCCTCTCCTCTAGAATGCACTGGGAGAATGTCTTCTCTCTCCAGCTTCCGGCGGCCCCGGGTGCCCCTTGGCTTCTAGCAGCATCGCTCTAACCTTCTCATCTTCGCGTGACCTTCTCCCTGGGTCTGCTCTTCTGTCTGTCTCCACGTCTTTCCATAAAGACACATTTGCTTCAGGGCCCATCCAGACAATCCAGGCTGATCTTGAGTCCTTTAATTACACCATAAAGACTCTTTTTCCAAATAAGGTCACATTCACAGGAACCAGGTAGACACATCTTTTGAAGGCCCCTATTTAAGCTATTATAATGATCGCCCTTCTTGTGCTGGAAATATCATTCTATTCTTTTTCTTTGTTGATTCTCACTAACTTTGAAGTTTTTTAACCCATGTGAAGAAATATTTATGATTTAAGTCATATTGGTTCAGAACTTAAGGTTTGTGTTGAAATATGTGTTGGATTTCATATTTTAAAGAATTATTTTTCTTATTTGGTTCTAGTCTTTATTTCTCATAGTAAAGTAAAAAATGGGTGACTTAAGTCAGTACATCATGGCAGTAAACTCTTTATATTTAATATCACCTAGGCAAAGCATTTGTTGTGATTTATTAACCATACTCTTTAACATAGACTGAGTTGTTAATATTTTTAGGGCATGAATTTTCTATCTAAATCAGCGTTTTTTTAATCCTGTTTATACATTAAAATCACACAGGGACTTTTAAAGATATATATGTGCAGGCCCCACTGCAGTATAAGCACTGAATATACACATCTGGAGATGGGCCTGGGTACATAGTTTTTAAAGTTCCTGAAATGATTCTTATGCACAGAGAAGATTAAAAGCTGACCTGGATTCTTATTAATGTTTGTCTTCTTCAACACCATCCATTTATTCAACCAAGTAATTATTATGCACTTTCTAATGTGCAAGTCTTTGTGGGAAACATAGGGATATATAACTTGCTTCTTATCAGCAGTTTTATAGTTAGGTAGTCTTGGTGTATAATATTCTAAATATAACGTGCCATTTATACAATGGAGTGGTAGAACCAAACATCTGTAGGGAATTTCTCTCCTGGTCAGTCTGCAAAACTCAAATCAATTAAAAAAGTAACATATCACTATTGCTTTAACTTCACTGCATATATACTGCTAGTCCTACTCAGAGAAAAAATAGACTTCTATGTTTGGTATCATTAGATAGATCCTCTACCAAGTCAATAGCTTTTAATGTATTTTAAATTCCCCCTTCCACAAAGCAGAAATCAATACAGGCTTAAAAAGTCAGTACTAGTAGTGATTTCTATTAGTTGGAAAAGCTTCAGCAGTAATGTTGTGCATGCCTTTGGGAAGTGCTAAGGACTGGAAATTCCTCCAGCTTTCAGTTACTTGGGAAGGCCCTTGGGTGTTAATTCTGGTGTTGGCAGGTATGAAAGGTGATGATAGTGGAGATGGAGGGGGCCAGGGCTGGCAGCCCACGGGCAGCGGCGTTGTTGGCGCTCACTGTAATCGTTGCTCCTGTTACCACTCAGTCTGACATTCACAGACTCGTCAGTACAGGCCGCCCAGAGCTCCGCAGTCACACAAAGCAGTAACAGGAAGAAAGAAGAAGAGGTTTGCAGGGAAGGCCTTGCATACGAGAGGCTCTGGGTAGAGACCAGAGTAGATCTGGAGTCTACAGCTGTGAGTGAACTTTCAGAAACAGAACTGGACTATGTAACCTAAGGAGTCACAGAGTCACTTAAATCTGAGGTTTTGATGATGAAAGAGATAAGAAGAAGGAGGGGAGTTGGAGGAGAGTAGGACAGTAAGCCAAATACTTAAAAACTACTGATAAGACAGGAATTAAGCTGATCACTTATACATTGATCAAATATTTATTGAGCATCTTCTATATGCTCTAGGTTTGGGGGATGCAGAAATGAATGCACATGCTAGTGAGGGAAGCGAGCCATTAGCAAGTAGACAGGTAGATGAGATTTCAGGCCTATAAAAACAAACATACATATATTCTGGGTAATGTGATGGAAACTGACAGAGGATGGGGAGACACTACTTTGTTCTGTGTGGTCAAAGGCCACCCCGGGAGGTGACAAGTGAGCTGAGACGATGTGGAAGAGGAAGAAAGAAGAAAAGAGGTACATTAAGTGTCTGGGCAGCACGAGCAGCTACTGAACTGGCCCTGAGGGGGGAACACATCTGGAGTTTGCCGAGAATCAGACGATATCCAGTCTAGAATCAGAGCAAGGACGTGTCAGGAAGATGTGGGAAAGGCAGACGGGTTTGATGAAGAGCAAGGGCTGGGCTTCTGGAAAGATCAGATTGCAGGTCTTTCTGTTCTGGTTGGAAAGGTGCCGAGGTCCCCAGGGTAAGCTGCGCAGAGCTGTCCTGGTGCAGACAGCCGGTCGGTTCTAACGGCAGCCATCCTCGCCTCCCAGCCGCAGCGATGCTGGCTGCTCACTCTGAGTATTCCAAGCATGCAGGGCCTGCACCTCCATTCCCTGGGGCTGGTTTTGATAGTTCCACTACGTGCATGATGATTTTCAAGCAGGAGAGACATGAGGGACCTGCAGCAGCACAAGTCAGCGATGTCAACCCCTGACAACTACCATGACCGAAAAAGTCAAATTCCTCAAGTGACTTTATTTATACTGCCACATCCTGACAGGTCTGAGGTCTCTCTTGGCATACGAACCTATCATCCTGTGTCTATGAAAATGAAAAAAGAATGGGAGGGTTTTTTTTCCTAAGCAAAAGGGAAATATTAACTGAAGACAAACTCTTTCATTCATTTGTGCATGCTTCCTACAATGCTGCACGTACGGTTTCAGTGATTTTGGGACATATACTTTTCCCTTATTTTACAATCAACAGCGCCTCATGACTGCTGTGACAGGATGGCCACGGCCTATGCACACACGCTTAGTCATAGCTCCTCACGTTGTCAGCAGAGTCCATAGGCATTGTTAACCCTACGTGTGGTGAGTGTAATTAGCATTTTAATTGTGTTTAAAAAGATCACACAACATTTTGGTATTAAATGTGAACAGTTATTTGGTATTTAGAAAGATAAAAGTAAAAAAAAGAAACAGGGTAATTTGATATTTGTGAAGCAAATATCTTCATTGGAGAAGAGACTGCAATTATTTATTTTTTTTTAAAGCAGCAACCATGTGTGGCACAGGACTGAAGAAAGGAAGATGTCCACAAATACAGGACATCATATTATGCTTTCTTACTGTGTTGTGTGGGAAAAAGTACGTATTGTGAGCCAAAGAACTCAGCAGAATCAGGAGAAATTTCAAAGCTGTCTCACTGACAATGTCAAAGCTGTGCCAGGCTGTTGTGATGGGTTTGTATCCTGGACAAAATCCCCATATGGCGCTGTGTCACAGTTTAACTTGTATTTTTTTCTTTCTTAAGGATACATAAAATCATGGTGCATCTTAGAATGTCTGGCATTAGATTTCATGAAATACAGTGGAGCAGAGCAGGTGTTTTTGTCTTGAGATAACTAGGGCTCTGTACGTACCAGGTCCCACTTACTGCCCCCGTATATTCAAAATGTTTCCCAGGCCATGCACACACTGCCACAGGTCTGCCCACTGGAAATCTTATAAATCACCACGTGCCTCACATCTGTGGCAGTCTGAACAAAACACTTTTAGGGCAACCTGATACCCTTGGTTACTGAGCTGAATGTAGTCAAAAGCATCTTGGTACTTAGATAAATAAGAAGCACAGAGACATGATCGTAAAGTAAATGGTCTCAATGAAAGATAATGTGCTAAGCCAGTTACTTAAAATTCTCTTTAAGAAAGTCATTGTGTCTTAATCTCTGATTCTGAAAAGTCAGGACTCACGGCTCTGGGGTTTTCTGCCTTTAAGGTGCTCTCAGATCACTGTGAGCAGACAGGTTGGAAAGAGAGTCGGTTGGAAAGCCATGAAACAGTTCATAGTCCTGCTGTGGACGGGTTGTCAATCACTGTGTGTGAAGCCTGTACAGACTTTTTTTTTTAGAGTCCATAGTCATTCTCCTATTTCCACTCCAGAATACTGTCTTAAAGATGTAGTCAAGTTCTTGGACAAATAGCAGGCCAGTCGCTGA
This sequence comes from Cervus canadensis, assembly GCF_019320065.1. Lineage (NCBI taxonomy): Eukaryota > Metazoa > Chordata > Mammalia > Artiodactyla > Cervidae > Cervus > Cervus canadensis. The sequence continues at coordinate 47,263,043 of NC_057406.1, forward strand.
GCACAGGCTGCCTGGTGAGTGGAGAGAGTATACCTGTCTGCCCAAGCCGCAGGCTGAGTGTTCGCTATGAGAGCAGGTTCTAAAGAGAAAAACGTCTACCAGAGCCTTAAGTAGGGGTGCAGAATGCAGAAACGTTTCTTTGACCACACTTTGGTTTTTCTCAGGAGTAGATAAAAAATATTTACTTCAAATGAGAAGAACAGCTGAGTGCTGCATATATAAAAGCATATATACAACCGCTTCTAGACATTTCTTTTTCTTGTTTTTGGCAGTGCTGGATAGCTGGTGGGATCCTAGTTTCCCGATCTGGGGTCACACCTGGGCCCTCCGCAGTGAAAGCATGGTGTTCTAACCATTGGACCGCCAGGGAATTCCCTAGACATCTCTCCTTGGAAAGTGAGGGAGGGAATTCAAAGTTACTATGTTCAGCAGAGCTCTGGATGTCTCCTCCCAAAGAGTCCTGATCTCAAGAAACAGCTCAGTCTAAAGTCTGAGTTATCCTCACTCCTCCCATTTCTCCGACAGTCAGTGACTAAGTCATCAGCTCTGCCATCATCAGTCATCCGGATTCACGGGCTTCACCATAACCGTGTCAGCACAGGCACCATCATCTCTTACCCTGAGGGCCGGGACAGTCTCTCAGCTAGAGTTTCACTCTCACCATCCACGTCAGAGCCCCAAACTTCACCCTGTTCTGTTCATCCCACAGGACAGAAAGTGAGCCTCTAAACATACACCAAACCGTGTCACAGTCTTGGTCAAACGCCCTTGGATGGCTTCCGATCGCACTGGGAACACACGGCCATAATCCACACTGCTTGGTCTTCAGTTATTCTCTACCAGCTTCGCCCTCGCTCACACAGTCAAGTCAGCTTCATCACCCTTCCTCAAACAGCTGAGCACGATCCTGCCTAGGTATTGCATTTGCTGTTTCCTCAGCCTGGAATGCTGATCTTGGCAAGGCTTATTCCCATATTTCGTTCATATTTCTGCCCAGATAACACTCCCTCAAAAAAGTCATTTCTGACCACTATCCTTTAGGTCTAGTCACTTCCTGCTTTATGTTTCTTCATAGTATGTGCCCCCATTTGGTGTCATATTATTGACTTATTTGTTACCTGCCTACTGTCTGCCTCCCTTCCTAGAATGTAAACTCCAGGAGAACAGGGAGTCTGTCACTTTTGTTTTGCTCTCCACCGTATTTCTAGAGCCTAGAACAGTGCCTGGTATATAGCAGGCGCACAATAAATATTTTCACTTACCTGCAGGTACTTCTTTATATGTCAGACCCTCATGTATGCAGCTTCTAGACACACTGAGGCCCGAAAAATATTTGTATTGTGAGGTTTGCCTTTCAACTTAAGCATCTTTACCCAACATGCCAGGCAATCTGTAGCTGATGGCAGCATGCAGACGTGGCCCTGAGATGAGATGCGGGTCACAGAAATGGGTGCCTCTCCCAGGAGGCAAGGAAGTGAAGTTTGACTCTGACAGTCTTGCCTTCCGTGGCTCTCCTGGTATCTTGCTTTCCTGCTCTTCCCTGGCAGAAATTCAATCAGTGGATATTGTTTAGCACCCACTTTCTACAGGGCCTTGGGGGTGGATATACAGTTGAGCCTTCTGAGGTCAGATCCTCAAGGAGCCTGGTGTCTAGCAGGGATGGGGGTGACGAGGATGAACCAAAATAAATATAGAGTTTGTTATAAAGGTTAAGTGTCTTGCCCCACAGGAATTAAGGAATCGGCACTTGATTTCGGCTCATCTAACTGAGTCCAGCCTCTTTCACTTTGCCACTCATGTTTTGTGAACTGAAAGCCTGGATCTCTGGAATAAAGCCTCAGGCGTGTACTTGGCAGCCATCCATTTGAAGGTGCCAATTGAAGCCTTTCCATCGGTGATACTGTCCAAGAGCATAGCACTGGGGAAAGGAGACCTAAGGACAAAATCTTGAGCAAAATCGACATTTAATGGAGGGGAAGATGGAGGAGGAGGTACTAAAACTCTGATTATTGTGATTGTTGCTGTTATTCCCTGTTCCTATCTAGAGGAGTCAGCTACCTAAGGAATCATTGAAATTTAACAGTATTTGTTGCATTTCCACTTGGAACAAAGAGTCAGTGTGCAACAAGTGTTTGAGCAAGCCATGACAATGATTCTCTATTAGAGAAATACTTCCATATTTAATTTTCTAAAATAATTTTGTTTGATGGTCAATTCAACAATTTTCAACTTTTTATGGCTCCAGTTATAAAATGGGCTCCAGTCCCATTATCATAGTATGCTTACTGTTTAAGTTATTATGCTCTAGTTGTCAAAAATTGGTTGTCCACGAATTTTCCATACATTTATGCATGCGCACATGCTAAATTGCTTCAGTCATGTCTGACTCTTTTTGGCCCTACAGACTGTAGCCTGCCCGGCTCCTCTGTCCATGAGCTTCTCCAGGCAAGAATACTGGAGAGGGTTGCTATGCCCTTCTCCAGGGGATCTACCTGACTCACGGATTAAACCCACGTCTCTTGCATCTCCTGCATTTGCAGGTGGGTTCTTTACCACTAGCACCACCTGGGAAGCCCTCCATATATTTAAGCCCTATCCAAATATTCCCCCCTCCATAGGCCCCCACAGTTAACACCACTATGCACTTCATATTTTCTGAGATGGTTTTGATTTCACATATTCTGATTGGAAGCTTAGAAACAATGATAAGACTATCCATAATTCTAAAATGCTCTCCTCTTTTTTCTAATCAAAATTTCTGTTTTGTGGTGAATTGAATGAACTAATGGTCTTAATTTTTCATCCTGACTTGCACCCAAGGCGTTTACTATGTGCATTTTGGCTCATTGTACCAAAAGGTGAGATATATCCTCCCCTGTCAACCTAATTTTGAGTTGGTCTCATGGCTTCCTTTGGCCAATTGTTGGCAGATACGAGGCAAGCAGAGGCCTGAAAATGTGCCTGCATGTTTTCATTCCCCTGTCTTTGCTGTAGAACGTGTCTGGGAGAGCATGTTAGAGGGTGGTGCACGTGAGGCAGAGCAGAGCAGTCCCGGCTGGCTCAGCTGAGACCATCCCCGGTGAGCTGACTCTCATACCCCGGCAGGTCAGAGCCACCGGGCTGATGGAGGCAGCCAGCTGGAATCAGAAGAAATCTCCAGCTGAGTACAGCCTAAATTACTCACCCATGGACTTGTGAGCGAACCAAATGCTTATTGCTTTAAGCCACTGCGATTTCAGACTGCTGTTTGCTTTGCTGAGGTGATGGATAATGGCGGCTCACACTTACTATAAATCTTAGAAACTTGGCAACTGCCCTGCATTAAACAAAAACCGAGTGCTTTCAATTTACAAAGCATTGTGCAAAACACTTTACTACATTACTTTATTTAATCCCAACAACACTACTATCTAGAAGATAAATAATGTTATTACACAAACTCTAGATGAAGGGAAACTGAAGCTTGGAGAAGGTTAAGTGATTTGCACAAGGTGATAAAACGGGTTTGGAAGTCAAACCCCAGAAGACTATTTTTAGACCTTGTGCCTTTACCATTGATGCTTGTCATTTATTCTACTGGCTCCTCCATTTCAGGTTTTCTCCTGCCCACCTCTGACCCCTCCTAATTAGGAAAAGACTCTATGTTTCAATTTGGACTACAAAGATCACTTTTATACTAGTTCTCCTTAATGCTGCTCTTCTTACACACAGTAAATGTTCCTCTTCTCCAGTAGTCTGGGAGTTACTTTGCAGGTAAGGACTTTAAAATGCTTATTATGTGTTACAGCTACTATGAGGTAGAATTTTTAAAAGGTAATGATCCTACTCAAGTTTTAAGAAATCTAATTATTCCTCCCCAAACAGTTTATACAAAAATAAGAAAGATGCTACTAGAGAATACGTTATGTTGTATGCTAAACACACGCACACACACACATTTAAAAGGGCACTGTTATCCAAATTAATTTAATTGATGGAATGCACAGTAGAGGGTTTTTCTTATTTTGTTAAACAACTTCACATATATGGTACTTGAACTTGGTGTTCAGCTGATGTCTACAAAAATAAAACTCCTCTGGTTCATGTTTTAGTATACTAATATTAGAAACAGGAATTGATATAAACCTGGCACTGAATAATTTGTTTTGCAGTTAGTTTTTGCATTTAAGAGATTGCTTTATTTTATTAAAAAAGAGAGGAATGCATAGTACAAAAGAAAATATACGCCTGAGCAGAAACAATAAGTGAGGTTTTTATTTATCTTGAATATGAAACCAGATAACAGTTAAATATTTAAGACTAAATTATTTTTTCTGAACTGCTGCTAGTCATATTAATAGTAATATTGGACCTCAATTTCTCATCTGTTCAGTGTTGAAAGCTTTGAATATTTTTATACTGCATGTAGTTTTGAAAGTACTTAATTTTAGGTAAATATTTATTTATTTTTCCTAAAAGTATTAAACATTCTAGTAAAAATTTGGACGAAAGTTCTCTGTATTTATCTATTTGTGTAAATGCATGTAAACATACTTTTCATTATAGTGAGAATCACTTGAATTTGATCTGATCTGATAAACTGAGTCAATGTTTGAGGTTTGTTGAAAATTTGGAATATACTTCCTGCATTTCCCAAAGTGATGCATATGATTTTCTAATAATAGTAAAACTGAATTCTTTCAGAATATTAAAACCGGTTTAGATTGTCACTTGCTCTGTACCTTAGGTATGCTGCCACCAGGTGGCGGTAGGGTGCCGGACATAAGGTCTGCACAGTAAAGAATTTCCGTCTTTCCAGTTCAAGTTAACAGCTCTTTGCTTGAGTTCAAAAATAATTGGATACCACAGATATCCAGTTTAACACAATACACATCCTTAGTAAGATGGCTAAACTTAAATTCTAAATCAACCTTAAACATCTTTAAGGCAGATATAAATACTAAGCTACAAAATCAGCTACCTCATCTCTCTCCTCCCCAAATTTTAATTATTTTTATAATAGATAGATTCTAATATTAATCTTGTATACCTTCTTTAGTGATAAATTAACCTTTATGATTTACTCTGAGTATTTATATTTATTATCAATCTCTTCCATGGCAGCTTGTATGTCAGGCTTCAAAATTCTAAATAGTTTTCTTCTAACAGAGGGACCTCTTTGACTTTCCTTTCATCTCAGAAGGTAGAGGCTTATCTTTTCAGTATGATCTCAGATCTTCTCCCACGGAAGACTCAGAGCATTTCCCCGTCAGGATAGCATGAAAAGTGCTGTATTTGTCTTGTATAGAGGACTTTTTCCTCTTTTATTTTCTACACTGTAGAATAATTCATTACTATATTCCTCCTCTCAAAGCTTCTAGAAGCATAGAGCCAGTTTACAGTATTTACCAATTTAACTGCAACGCAGATAAGTCTCCTTAGCAACAGGCTCTGCCCTAAATATCTCCAGAAAAGACTTAAAGAAACAAAATTCCTCATGTCATGCTAAAAATCAGAGCAAAATGCAAACTACAACATTAACTGACTTTATTATAATTAGTGATAGTATAAATGGAAGTGGAGCCGTTTCAATGAAAAGGGGATACTGAGCTACTTCAAAACACAGTCAGAAATGCCCACTCTTACGGATCATCGAGCTGAAACTTTGGGACAGATTCCAGAAGGGTTTAAGATGATGGATGATCAGCTGAGAATGAGCACATCTCTAACCTCTGAGCCACTATCCTGCTCTGCCCTAAGGTTGTTTGTTTCAAGAATAAAGAGAGCTGGGTGGCTGAGAGTCGAGGACCAATACCATGTAGTCGGAGGAGAAAAGGCAACAGCAATTCCATATCTAAGCATAGTCAGAAAGAAAAACAAAAAGGAAGTTGGGAGGGGAGAGGCTCTCTGCTGCTTTATCCTGAATGCTTCTACGCAAAGCTGAGAGTCATTCCTCTCCCGTGCACCCACTCCAGGGGAGGAAATATTCCATGCAGCACTGAGCACTGCTGGGAGGCTGGGAGGCGAAGGCAGAGGGCAGGGGATGGAGTTGGAAGTTGGGGAAGAGAGGGGTTGAACAGTGATTTCTAGAGGCCAGAGTCTGCACAATAAACAGGCTGGCTCTCGACGTTATAACTGGTGAGCACTGAGAGTGAAAAGCAAATGGCAGCTGAGCTGTGAAAGCATGCTCTGAGGAAGCTGGCCAGCTCCCAGCCTAACGCTGGGAGAGTGATCTGGGGGAGAGAGAAGGAAAAAATAGAGGCGAAGAAAAATAGAATAGGGAGAGAAGAGAAAGCAATGGATAATAAAAAGCTCTTGTGTCATTTGAGTCTCACAGGAAACCTATGAAGTCAGTGGAGCAGATATTGTTACCTTCTATTTAAAAAGGAGAAACTGAGGCCATGAGTTGATAAGTGACTTTTTTGTAAGGTCACATACTGAGTGGTGGATATAGGATTCAAAGTCAAGTGACCTGATTCTAAAATAAAGATAAAAGGAGAGAGGGTGCATTTGAAGCATGGACACATACCATCTGTCCTACCACTTACTTTATAAACAGTAAGTAAACTTTTCACATAACCAAGGCTGAGCCTTTTAAGGGTCAAACTGAAACAATTTTAGCCACTATTGAAAAGTGCTTCTGAAAGGTATTGTATTTGTCCTTGCTTCCTCTGAATACTGACTGTAATTTTCCCTCTTCTTGATATGTGGGGTTATAATAATGAAAATTAGCTCTATATTTATGGACTCCCAATTCAGTGACACCCTCAGGTTCTAAGGAGGCACACAGGTTTTTACTGTCATGCCTAATACATTCATGGCTAGAAATAGCTGTGGAGCAGAATGGGCTGACTCAGCTCCTACTTCCCTCATAGTCAGCTCTTCCGTCTTAAGTGTGTTGGCCTCTGGCCCCTGCCTACTGCTTCTGATCACGTCATTCTGTTGATTAAAATCCTTTTAATGGCTCCCCACTTACTACAGTGGTTTCAACCCAGGCTGCAAATTAAAATCACCTGGGGGAACTTTTCAAAAATTCTTGGTGCCCAGATGCTACCACCAAAGATTTTGACTCAGTTGTTTAGGTATGGGCCCCTAGCCTACAGGGACTTGGAGAAGGCAATTGCACCCCACTCCAGTACTCTTGCCTGGAAAATCCCATGGATGGAGGAACCTGGTGGGCTGCAGTCCATGGGGTCGCAAAGAGTTGGACACGACTAAGCGACTTCACTTTCACTTGCACTTTCATGCATTGGAGAAGGAAATGGCAACCCACTCCAGTGTTCTTGCCTGGAGAATCCCAGGGATGGGGGAGCCTGGTGGGCTGCCGTCTATGGGGTCGCACAGAGTCAGACACGACTGAAGCGACTTAGCAGCAGCAGCTACAGGGACTAATGTAAGTTGCATGGATTTGGGTTTCTGGACTAACAGGAATAAACCCTAAAATTATCTTAGTTTACCATCTTAAGAGAATTCTCAGGCCATTATGCAGGGAAGAGGAAGTCAGAGAGCCTGGAAGACTCTGAATTGAGAAGGCTAGACATTTCTGTGTAGAGTACCAGAGAGGAAAGAATGCTGATCAGCACATGCATATAAGGAAACTATCTGAGGCCAGATGTAGAAAGAAACACCAGAAAATATTAGTGGGCATAGTACTTAGAGCTCATACAGGGTTGGTCGTAGTTTGAACCATTCAGGCTGGGAAACCTGAAAATTCACAGGGCAATGTTAGACCACTCAGAATCTTCTTGCCTCAGTAGTGCAGAAGCCCAGGTCACAAACTAAATGATGCTCTAGTTTCTGCCTAACAAATCTTAAAAGCAAGACCTGAAAGGATCAAAGTATATCCAAAGGGCTCCTCTGTGTCTGAGAACAGAGCCCACGAATATTTATAGGAATACAAAAATAGCCATAGCCAGCACCCAATAAGGTAGAATTCATAATGTCTGGCATGCAATGAAAGTTCCTGGGCATGGTAAGAACATTGAGGAGAAAAATCAGTCAGGTGAAACCAACCCCAAACTGACTCGGATGTTAGAATTGGAAGACAAGGGCAAGCCTTCCCTGGCGATCCAGTGACTGAGCAGCCACCTGCCAATGCAGGGGATGTGGGTTCAACCCCTGGTCTGGGGGGATTCCACGTGCCACAGGGCAACTGAGCCCGTGCACCTCAGCTACTGAAGTCCTCACACCTCAGAGGACTTCTGCAACAGGAGAAGCCAGCGCAGCTAGAGAGGAGCCCCGCGTGCCTCAGCTAGAGAAAGCCTGTGCACAGCCACAAAGACCCAGCACAGCAGAAATAAACAAACAAAAGGTAGTAATTAGAAAAAGACAAGGGCATCAAAAAAGTTACTATAACCACATTCGTCATGTTCAACAAGTTAGAGAAAAGATTGAGGATGTTAAATAGAGACTTGGAAAAAAAAAAAAAGAGATTGACGTTTAACTTCTGGAGATGAACACTATAATCTGTGAGATTTAAAGTACACTGCATATGTCTAATGGCAGATTAGAGATCACAAGAAGATAAATGAACTTGAAGACACAGCAATAGAAACTATCCAAATAGATCCCAGATAGAAAGAATATTGAAAAAAATAAAAAGTATTGGTGAAGTGAAGTGAAAGTTGCTCAGTCGTGTCTGACTGTTTGTGACCCCAAGGGTCGTACCAGAATACTGGAGCAGGTAGCCTTTCCCTTCTCCAGGGGGTCTTCCCAACCCAGGGATCGAACCCAGGTCTCCCACATCTGAGTCACAAGGGAAGCCCAAGAATACTGGAGTGGGTATCCCTTGTCCAGTGGATCTTCCTGACCCAGGAATCGAACTGGGGTCTCCAGCATTGCAGGCAGATTCTTTACCAACTGAGCTATCAGGGAAGCCCAAGTATTGGTGAGTTGTGGCCTAATTTTAAATAGCCCAACAAACATGTGACTGAAGTTTCCAAAGAAGAGAGGCAGTCAGACAGAAAACAATATTTTAAGAAATAATGACCATAATGCATCACTATGAAAAACAATTTAGAGGTTCCTCAAAAATTTAAAAACAGGATTATCATATGATCCAGCGATCCTACTTTTAGGTATACATACAAAAGAATTGAAAAGAGGATTTCAGGGGGCTATTTTTACACTGATGTTCATTGCAGCATTGTCCACAATGGCCAAGGAGTGGAAGGAAACTAAATGTCTATCAACAGATGAATGGCTAAAGAAAATATGGCATATATACATTCAGTCTTAAAAAGAAGAAAATCCTGTGATATGCTATAACATGGATAAACTTTGAGGACATTATGCTAAGAAAAATAAGCCAGTTACAAAAGGACAAATACTGCATGATTCCACTTACATGAGGTGTCTAAAATAGTCAAACTCCTAAAAAGTAGAATGGAGGTTTCCAGGGGTCAGAGAAAGGAGGACAAGACAGTTGTTGTTCAATGGAGATAGAGTTTCAGTTTTGCAAGATGAAAAAGTGCTAGAGATCTGTTGTACAACAATGTGTATATACTCAGCACTACTGTACTCTACACTTAAAAATGGTTACCATGGCAAATTTTATATGCTGTTGACCATAATAAAAAAAAGTGATTGTGATAATAGTTGCATAACTCTGTAAATATCCTAAAAAGGATTAAAGTGTATACTGTAAATAGCAAATTGTATGATATTTGAATTATACAGAAAGAAAGCTATAAAAACAAGTTGAGGATATTTCACAACAATGATAGAGAATGAACAGCCCTACAACTACATGCAGTGTAAGTAAATGAAAGAAGCTCCAAGTAAGGATACACTGCATAAAAACAAGCAGGTGGCTCTGCTGTTAGAAATAAGGGTGGTAGTTGCTTTGGGGTCATGGTAAGACTAGTGACTAGAAGGGGCCATGAGGTGCCTTTTGGGTGCTGGTGATTTTCCATTTCTTGTACTGGGTGCTAGCTACATGAATGTGCTCTTTTTGTGAAAAATCGTTCAGCTGTACATTTCTATATGGATTTTTGTGTGTATGTTTTACCTCTATAAAAGAAGTTTTGAAAAGTGGAAGGGGAAAAATATAAGACATTCACAGGAAGCAATTAAACCAACAAACAAAAAGTAATGACCAGAAAATTTCCAAAGTTGATGAAAACTATAGACCTCATATCTAAGAAGAAGTTCAAAAAACTTCACACACTAGAAATATGAAGAAAAATACACCAAGGTACATCATAATCAAGTTGCTTAAAACCAGTGATAAAGAGAAAACCATTAAGTGCAGCCACAGGGCTAAAAGACACATTATATACAGCGAAATAACAACAACAAAACCAAAAAGGAAAGAAGAGCAGCAGATTTCTTATCAGAAATAATGCAGAAGAGAGAACGGTGGATCAGCATTTCTAAAGTACTGTTAACTCTAGAATTCTATGCCCAGCAAAAATATCTTTCAAAACTGAAAGCAAAATAAAGTCTTTCTACTAGTGGCCCCACACTATAAAAATGTTTAAGACCTTCAGGTAGAAAGAAAATGACAGCAGATGCAAATAGGTTTACATACAAGGGTATGAAGAGCAGGGATGGCTCCATGGATGTGTGACCTGTGTAGCACAAGGATCTGTGCTTCAAAAGTATCTCTGCTTGGCTAAATATCCTTCCACCATTGTCTTACATTTTAAAATATTTTCATATTTCACTGGAGCCTTCAACAATGAAGAATTAATAAGGGTCCTGGTGAAGAATACTGTAGCCCATGGGAATAGGGAGAAAGGCTGGGATGCTGAGGTTGGTTTATATCTGGGTAGTATGCTTTGATTATATTCTTTGCAGCCAAAGATGGAGAAGCTCTATACAGTCAGCAAAAACAACACAAGGAGCTAACTGTGGCTCAGGTCATGAACTCCTTATTGCCAAATTCAAACTTAAACTGAAGAAAGTAGGGAAAACCACTAGACCATTCAGGTATGACCTAAATCAAATCCCTTATGACTATACAGTGGAAGTGAGAAATCGATTTAAGGGACTAGATCTGGTAGACAGAGAGCCTGATGAACTATGGATGGAGGTTCGTGACATTGTACAGGAGACAGGGATCAAGACCATCCCCATGGAAGGGAAATGCAAAAAGGCAAAATGGTTGTCTGAGGAGGCCTTACAAATAGCTGTGGAAAGAAGAGAAGCAAAAAGCAAAGGAGAAAAGGAAGGATATTCCCATTTGAATGCAGAGTTCCAGAGAATAGCAAGGAGAGATAAGAAAGCCTTCCTCAGTGACCAATGCAAAGAAATAGAGGAAAACAATAGAAGGGGAAAGACTAGAGATCTCTTCAAGAAAATTAGAGATATCGAGGGAACATTTCATGCAAAGATGGGCACAATAAAGGACAGAAATGGTATGGACCTAACAGAAGCAGAAGATATTAAGAAGAGGTGGCAAGAATACACAGAAGAACTGTACAAAAAAGATCTTCACAAGCCAGATAATCACAATGGTGTGATCACTCACCTAGAGCCAGACATCCTGGAACGTGAAGTCAAGTGGGCCTTAGAAAGCATCCCTACAAACAAAGCTAGTGGATGTGATGGAATTCCAGTTGAGCTATTTCAGATTCTGAAAGATGATGCTGTGAAAGTGCTGCATTCAATATGCCAGCAAATTTGGAAAACTCAGCAGTGGCCACAGGACTGGAAAAGATCAGTTTCCATTCCAATCCCTAAGAAAGGCAATCCCAAAGAATGCTCAAACTACCGCACAATTGCACTCATCTCACACACTAGTAAAGTAATGCTCAAAATTCCTCCAAGCCAGGCTTCAGCAATATGTGAACTGTGAACTTCCAGATGTTCAAGCTGGTTTTAGAAAAGGCCGAGGAACCAGAGGTCAAACTGCCAACAACCACTGGATCATCGATAAAGCAAGAGAGTTCCAGAAAAGCATCTATTTCTGCTTTATTGACTACGCCAAAGCCTTCGACTGTGTGGATCACAATAAACTGTGGAAAATTCTGAAAGAGATGGGAATACCAGACCACCTGACCTGCCTCTTGAGAAACCTGTATGCAGGTCAGGAAGCAACAGTTAGAACTGGACATGGAACAACAGACTGGTTCCAAATGGGAAAGGAGTACATCAAGGCTGTATATTGTCACCCTGCTTATTTAAATTGTATGCAGAGTACATCATGAGAAACGCTGGGCTGGAAGAAGCACAAGCTGGAATCAAGATTGCCAGGAGAAATATCAATATCCTCAGATAGCAGATGACACCACCCTTATGGCAGAAAGTGAAGAGGAACTAAAAAGCCTCTTGATGAAAGTGAAAGAGGAGAGTGAAAAAGTTGGCTTGAAGCTCAACATTCAGAAAACTAAGATCATGGCATCCGGTCCCATCACTTCATGGTAAATAGATGGGGAAACAGTGTCAGACTTTATTTTTTTGGGCTCCAAAATCACTGCAGATGGTGACTGCAGCCATGAAATTAAAAGATGCTTGCTCCTTGGAAGGAAAGTTATGACCAACCTAGATAGCATATTAAAAAGCAGAGACATTACTTTGCCAACAAAGGTCCGTCTGGTCAAGGCTAAGGTTTTTCCAGTGATCATGTATGGATGTGAGAGTTGGACTGTGAAGAAAGCTGAGCACCGAAGAATTGATGCTTTTGAACTGTGGTGTTGGAGAAGACTCTTGAGAGTCCCTTGGACTGCAAGGAGATCCAACCAGTCCATCCTAAAGGAGATCAGTCCTGGGTGTTCATTGGAAGGACTGATGCTGAAACTGAAATTCCAATACCCTGGCCACCTCATGCGAAGAGTTGACTCATTGGGAAAGACCCTGATGCTGGGAGGGACTGGAGGCAGAAGGAGAAGGGGACGACAGAGGATGAGATGGCTAGATGGCATCACCGACTCGATGGGCATGAGTTTGAGTAAACTCCGGGAGTTGGTGATGGACAGGGAGGCCTGGCGTGCTTTGATTTCATGGGGTCGCAAAGAGTTGGACACGACTGAGTGACTGAACTGAACTGAACTGAGTATGCTCAACATGGAATGTGGAAGGGTGGTCGTGGCTTCTTCAGAGGAAATTTGAAATGCTTCTATTTTAATCAGGAGAAGAGTGAATGAAATCATTGTGGGGAAAAATGAAGTCCACCAGAATAACTTTCTTAGTGTAGAAATGTCTGGATACTCAGAACATGACTTTCATGTTTGTATAGAGATGGGTCATTAATGGCTGTAATCAGAGGGTTTCAGTTATTCATGAAATCAATTTGTTGCTAAGTGTCTAGACTGTCTCTTCAGGGACAAATGCCTTGTTTATTTTCATTTGTGTGTGTGCTGTGTTTTCCAAGATCAACACTCAATAATGCTTATTCCATAACATTAACCCTGAGGCACTAAAACATAGCAAGTTCTCTTTAAATCCAAAAGAAAAGCTATATTCCTTCCAAAGAAGTTTTAGTGTTTAAGCACATTTTATTGTGATATAACTTTATCTCCATTTAGGTCAAGGCTCCAAAGTTGAGAGCTGCATGATAGGTGCAGATATACAAAACGTGCTGAAAGAGAGTGGGATCAATAATACCAGCCTTAGCCCAGCAGCCTTCAGGCCACATGGGAAAGGGCTAAAAATCACCTGAAAGTGAGTCTTTATTTGGAAGAGGACTCTTCATTTCATATAAGGAAGGGAGAAGGGTGCTTTTTCCAAAACTTGGGCCGGGCTTCCAGAGAATATCTTGAAAAGCTTGCAATTTATTTTATTTTTCAAAGTCTTTATTGAATTTGCCATAATATAGCTTCTGTTTTATGTTTTGGTATTTTGGCTGTGAGGCATTGGAACCGTATCTCCTCCACCAGGATCAAACTGGCACCCCGTGCATTGGAAGGTGAGGTCTTAATCACTGGACTGGCAATGAAGTCCTAGAGCTTGCAATTCAGATAAAGTGACTGGTCGTGCTGGGGGGCGGGGGTGGTGGTTGGGGGAGTGTAGAGTCCAGGGGCTTTACCTGATACATAAATGTCTGAAGAAGTCTGAAGCCCAGAGATTGTGTCTAGTTGTCCTGAAGGCTCGTGAAGAGCTAACTGTACCGACTATGAGTGTAAATTAAATGCTTAAATCCATAGATAATTTATAAAGTTTGCTCTACACTTGAATACTCATATCTAGTTATTTAGTTAAAGCCTTCGGCTTTGATTAAAGTTGTTAACATTTGAAGTGTTGACTGATGTAGCCTCCCTGGTGTGGAAAGATGAATATTTCTCTCATTTATTAATGTCCTATAGTGAAAGCATAACCTTTTACTTAAAATAATTGTTTTGGAAATGGAATTATAATATTCTCCTCCCCATTCCTCCCCTGCAGTTTGTGAATTTGGTGATTATTCTTCTTGGTTGGGAGTATAAGTAATCATTTGCATTTATGCAATACACACACACACACACACACACACACACACAACCAAACACATTCATACCTATCCAGACAATGCAAAAAAACTTTAGGGAGTAAATTTAATTGCAGTTATGGTAATGAGAGTAGATCAGAGAGGAGTGTGACTTTTTAATTCTGATCATAAAATAAAAACATCAAAGCAAGTAATGAGTCTAAATTTAATGTTGAGAGGACTATATTTCTGTAGCATTTAAAGCAAATAAAGTCAAGCTATTAAAGACTGAACACAAAATTAGAATGTTAACTTTGCAAATTTCTTAGTCTATCTCCAAGTGATTAGATTATCACAAAATTTCCCTAGGAAGGTAGAAATTGAATCAACAACACTGCAAAAGAAAAAACAAAAAAGAAATTTGACAGCCCTAAGCAAAAGTGATGTAAATATAGTTTCAGCAGCTATTAGGCAAGAAGCAAATGATCTGCTAATCAATTTACTGCTACAGAAATAAGTCCAAATAATTTTCATGGGATGCATATGGGTATTGCTACCTTAATTATTTTATTTGCTTCTACCCAAAGGTATTTAAAACACAACCAACTGCTGGAGTTGGATTTTTAAAGCTATTCTTACACTTATGAACAGAAATTTAAGACTGCACTGAAGCCTGAATTTTATCTTGTTCTTTCAGTGGGCATTTTTTTCATTATCAATATTGTAGAAGATCATAAGTCTGGACTAGAATTATTTCCTTGGTAAAAAGTGAGAGATAAAACTAATGGGAAGAAATTACTAATAAGTTCTACATTGATATTCACAAATGAATAAATTGGATCTTATTAATGTGCTTCATCTAGTCAAAATCCCTTAAGTAGGTGCACAGTGATAAAAAATTAACATTGTTTTTCATAACTGCAATACTTTTTTGTTTTGTTTAGGAAATGGATGATTTTGTGTAGATTTTACAATTATCCATACATATTTCAGGCAGAAAATATGTAGCCTTTTTATTTAAAATTTCGACAAAGGCAGAGCTATTGAGATTTTTAAATAGCAGTGGAAACTGTTGTGTAAACTTGGTAATAGTAAATGCAAGACCTGAGTAAACTTTTGAGTAAAAAAAACCCCCCAAATCATGTACTTACGCACTGCTAACTAGTTTTTAATTCTAACAAGCCTTTGGAGAGGACTATAATTCAGGATAGAGATTTGCCCAGCTACCATCTGCAGCGGGACCAGTTTGCCTGACAATCTCTCTCAACATTGTCATACAACATAAAATATCAACACAAAAGTGAAAATAATATTAATGATGTTATTAATGGTCATGGCACACACAGAGGTAAAACAGAGCTATTGATGAAATATCAGCTTCTGCATACAAAGCATAGATTAGAGATTGTAAAAAACAGTTATTGGCAAAGACGTCATTTTCTAGGTCTAGATGCACATGGGCCTGTAAAACTGGCAATACCTTATGTCTTAGTTTACGCTTAATTTCTACTGCTGACAAATCTGCTACTAAGATATGAGATTTCCACTACTCTCCCCTATGCCTATACTTTGGGTAACTTTGTGACTAAAATCTTTATTAGGTTAGTTCCAATAACTTTTTTTTTTTCAAAGGCGTTAATGTGCTCCACCAAGAAAAAGACCTTGGGGGATTTTTTGAAAGATCAAAATTTCAAATATATTTGTACTTTTCAAGTCACAACATTGTGTAGCTTTCATTTTCTCAAGAACATACTTTGAATAAATTTATAAATACACTGAGAAAGTATTACTAGTTGTCTAATATCAAGTACAATATAATGTACTCGCGAGTTAGTCACTCTGATTTAATGAGGCTGAAGTTGTTTGGAATCACAACAGTCAGCTTTCTCACTCCTTGTTCTCCCCCCTCTCAGCAGACCTCTGCATCAAAGACAGGTTGCATGTGCTTTTCTCTCTTCGTTCTGCACAGAACGGCACTTACTGGAGCCACTGGGTTTCTTTAAAACTAGCCACTCATTACAAAGGTTCAAGATGCGACTTTCCCTAAAAAGCTTTGCTCTTAACCAAAGTGACTTTTGGGCTACAAAAGAATAAGTTATGGATACTTAATACAGAATTACTGGGTCCATATGTTATATATGAGATTATCTTATATTTGAATACCTTCCCTGACTAGTTGGAATAAATAAAAGTCTTGAGTTTGGGACCAGTAGAAAGCATTATAAGCCAGAAGGTACACATTATGCCTGTCTCATGTTAAAACCCAACAGCCCTAACCATCAAATGAACTACACTTGCAGCAGCTCTAAATTAGGGCATAAAAATTTTGTTCTCTGATTTCCAAGTCTAAAGGTACAGGTGTTTTTTCTCCATAATAAGTGTATTTATAGAGTTAAATGACTTGCAAAGCCTCCTCAGCAAGAGTGTGAACTTGTCCATACAATTGTCACAAACTTTACATTCAGTTCACTGTAAGGAAAATATACTGGGTTGGTGTTAGATGCAGATGTTGTACTCCAGGCCCAAGGAATCTGGTCCCAAGATTTAAAACAGTGACCATGTTTTCCGATTCTGATACAGTGCTTATGACAGCGCTTCTCCCTAGATTGGAGTCAGACTGTCTTACAGCAAATGTACCTATGGGGATAACGCTTAAAGAGTCAGTATGGGTGGAAAAGGTTATTGTTCTGTCCCAATTCAAGACTGGCTAGCCCTGTGGGTGGTGGTTTAACACCCTGAGCCCTGGCATTAAACATGAGGCCTTGTGGCATCACTGCCCTGCAGTCACTGCAGGCATCCACAAGGTCTGGCCACAGTGGCCAAATGGGAATCCTTTGCTAGTACACAGAGCCCTGGGGAGAGTGTGGGTCCAAGCTCACACCTTAACTGTTAGCCCCAGTACTTGACTTTTGAGAGACATATAGTCTTGCTTTAACGATCGTTGCTTCAATGAAAACATTTGATAATAGAGTTCTATTGGAATCTATTCTTTTTTTTTTTTTTGGAATCTATTCTTTTAAGAGGGATTATTGCTAATGTTAGTTAGGTGAGTGACTCATGAGCTATCTATACTAAGTATTCATTCTTCAGTGGGAAGTGATATTATTCAGAAGATGTTACACAGATATATTTATCATTGGCAAGAAAGCGACTTAATTGAAAGCATGTTTTCTTGATCCACAGAAGAGCCCCCTTTACTAAATGGCTAAGAGTAGCCATGAGTGTCAAGTTCTTAGAGGAGAACTGAAGTCTTCTTGATGCAACCGAAAAGCAAAACGGTCTCAGTTGCTTCCACTGCCACTCAGACTAGCAACAAAATTAATCAGAAGCTTTTAGTCAGAAAGTGAGTTCCTTCTGAAATGATGAAAGCCTTTGTGAAAGGATAAGAACAGAAAGCTAAGGGTGGTTGATGGTGCATTAGAAGAAGGAGCCAAGAATTTGTCCATTTAAAGTGATTTTTAAATTAAAGAACAGTTTTTATAGATGTTCCAGAAAAGATATTAAAGCCAGACTTTTAAAAGCAAAGAATAATTAGTTACTACTAATTAACCATCATTTAAAATAATTAATGACATTGAGTGTAAGAGACCAGACTTTTGGAGAAAAAAATGTCATAAAGAGTAGAAGAGAGTGCTATTGAGCCAGCAGAAATTATTTGCTTTGTCTTTCATTTTGTGAATGCTTTTTTCAGTTATAAGAATATAAAACTTAAATCTAAGAAATTCTCTAAAAGAGTAAATGATTTCTCACTTTTGAAATGCTCATGATGCCAAATAAAATATGAAAGCATGATGATTATGCTATCTTTTCAACTCTTTCATGTCTTTATACCATTAGAAATAAAAATAGCAGTAAAAACAAAATGAGAAAACTACCAGTATCAAAATCAGTTAAACAGATTTAGTTGGTCTCTTTGGGCTCAAATACAGCAACATTTGCTGGCCAATTTTTACAGAAAATGTATGCCAAGTGTACGCATAAAACAAACAATTTAAAATTAGTTATAAGCCTTGGAAAATACAATGTTGATATTACAGCAGTTTATATAATAACAAAAAAAGCAGCCTCTTCAAGTATATGGTTTATATATGCAGTGAAGGAATAGAGACAAGGAAACATAACAGATAGAAAACTAAAAATGATGACTTTAATCTTAAAAAATGAATAAGAGCAAAGAATAGAATGGGAGCTGATTTGTTATCATGTCCATATCCTAGAGTGACAAAATTTCTTAAAATGGAAATCCCAAAGCTGCTTGGGAGGTTTCCTGAAATAATGTAAAACACCCTGAAAGTCCTCTTAGTCCTCACTCCTAAACTTCAAAAGATAATGACTGTGGAGCTTGACTAGAACCAAGAGAGTAATATATTCAAAACAGAAGGCATATCCATAAATCCTTGTTGGATGTCCAGCTATGAAGAGAGAAAAAATTACCCACCTATGGTAAGAATCATCAAGGGTTGAAAAGGTGTCGTTAAGAGATCAACTTACGTTAATAAGTTCAACCTCCCAGATTTTTTTCAACAGGTCCATCGATGTGTAGCCATTAATTAGAAAGGCTTTGGTGTAGTCACCTAGTTCAATGGAATCCAGCCACTCAGCCACGGAGGTGGGGTGGTAGCCATCATGGCCAATGGGTCTCATCTGTAATTAGAAAAGCACGTCAGGATTAATTTAAGCTGTTTACTTTGCGTTCCAACAACAGAATGCATCTTGGAAATTTATCTGATTTGAAGCAACAGATCTTTCTAGATAAGAAAATAAGAAAACCCAAAATACTTGAGGCACAGTTCTAAATCATTAATAATTTCACGCTGAATTAGTTTTCAAAGATGCACCCAGAAATTTCCAATTTAGCGGCTAAATCAGTTCCACATTTGAGAGATCTAAATATGTCAAACTTCTGTTGTAGACGTTATTGGCATTCTGATGGACGGAATTTAAAATGATGTCAGTTGAGCAGTTTTAAATTCAGTGCTGGAGGCACACGGAACTGCACTCCCAAAATGTAGATGATAATTCTCATATGCACAACATCAAAGCATGTGAAAATACTGCATGACTCAAGCGTCCAAAGGAATTCATGCTTATGCAAGACATGTATTGTAGGTAGCGCAAACATGCTGGAGAAACATACCGCTGTGGTAAGCCAGTCAAGAAGAGGCTTTTGAGTGTTTAAAGACCATGTGTTCTGCAGACTCTACGGTATGTTAGACGTGAATAGAGAACTCGCTGGCAGACAGATTCCTATTTTTTTGTCAGCTATATACAGATTTTTTTTCTTTTACTTTTTTAGGAGAACAAAGAAGTGTGACCGCAACATGATGTTTCTGAGTTTAAATTGGAGTGTGAAAGTAATTTTAAGCACGAGAAACTTCTGGCTTTAAAATTTTGTATGGATTATTCTAGTCTTTTGGCTTTTATTTGAAATTTTAGTTGAGTTTGCAATTCTTGGTTTTTTGAAGTAACTCATTTCTGACTTGTGCTGCTTTGCATGCCACACCTTACATTGAATACTTCAGTTATTAAGGACAGCCAGCACCTCATCAACTTGATGTGGTCCTTCAGTGAGATTCAGGATGGGAACGGCAGAACTGGGCAAAATGCAACATAGATTTTCCTCTTCCTTTAGAGTCAAGGAGATTAAATATTAATGGAAATCTATAGGATTTTGATTTTGCAAGCAGAGAAAAGATTAGTCTGAGCATCAGGGATTCAGATTTTAATCTCAAACATGTTAGACTTTCTGTCATTATGCAGTGTCCTAATTTTTGAGATTTTCCTCATTCCTTTTCTTTTGGAGAGGGGTGCAAAGTGTTTATTAGGGATCAAACATCTGTGAAAGAAGGGATGAAGAAGTAGGAGTGGGCAGAAGAGGGGCCAAAGTATGATGGAGCTTGATGAAGCCTCTGTGAACCCACTGGAGCTCTGGCACAGTTTAGGCTATTAGAGTGTCCTGGGCATGGCAGATAGGAACGGGCCTTTGGGTCCCACCACTCAAGTGGATGTTGCTGTCCTGGGAGGAGATGCTCTGGGGTGGGCTGTCTGCCATGCAGGCAGACCCTGGAGATGCTGGCAGCTGGCGGCTGTCTGCTGCCCACCCTCCCCGAAGTCTGGCAGGTCCTTACTTGAAGGGAGATACAGATGGTACATGGCCATGTCTTCCAGAATAGCCAGGACCTTGATTCACCAAAGGCTAACTTCTTACTACATTTGGTTTTTGCCTTTCACTCTATACCTACTCACTCATTCACATGCACACAACATCTATCTTTTAAATTTTAGATGAATTATTGGGAAGACATATCTCCTGAACCATTTGCAGACATCATGAAACTTTATCCCTGACACTTTATTGCAATGCCCCAAAAACAAGGACGTTCTCCAACGTAGTCACAGTATCATCACCCCCAAGAAATCTAACATTGACAAAATGATGTTACCTAACATATAGTTAGTATTAGCATTCCCCAAAAGTACCCAAATTGTCCTGTGTAGCTGTTTTTGTTTTTTCCTAGGCATGAACAAAGGTCAAGGCAATTATATTTTCAAGTACTTCTACCTTTCTTTCTCTCTCTTTTCTTCTTCTGGGATTATATTTACTCCTTTTAAGTTCCGTTTTCTCCTTTTATCTTTCCTATTGTTCCACTTCCCAGTCTGTTTTCCATTTCAAGGTTTAAATGTCCTGTCTTGACATTACCATGTAATTCATTATTTGCATTGGCATCTAAACTGCATCAGATTTTTGTATTTCGCTTTTACATTGCTTGACTCATTTTAGCTACTCATTAGATGTTTGTTCACATAACACTTAATTCAGTGTTTATTATACAGTAGTTACAAATGTAAATGACAACTCAGGATTTGCAAAATGAAGTTTACCAGCAGTTGCAAATAACTGGATGTTATCTATGAGTAAAATTGGCAACTAGGACCCAAAAGCAGAGGCTCCAAGGTATTAAATACTTTCACATTCTTCAGAGAATTAAAAAAATACTGGGGCTAGAGGCATTTTCCAGGACTTATTAGGAGGTGGCTGAACCAGCTCTGCTACCCTGAATAATCACCCCAGCCTCAGGAAACTCCCTGGCCGTCCCAGTTAATACAAGGAAATAACTAGAAAAAAGGGAAGGAGGAATGGAGAGAGAATCATTAGGTTTGAAATTAGTAGCTTGCCAGGGAGGTCTTTCTGCTAGCGATCTGAGAAGCTGACCACTCCAGCCGTGATACTGGGTACAAACTTAGAGCGTCTAGGCGCATCAAGCTGGGGCAGAGGCATATGTCCCACACCAGAGAGCTGTGCAGTAGGGTCCTCAGAGGTCACCCTGGGTATCCACACACCATTCCTTTGAGAGAACACCCCGTGGCCACCTGCCACCCAGAGGTTGTTAATGGTCAGCAGTAGTCAAAGAGCAACGATGGGAAACCCGCCGGAGCTCTGCAAAGCAAACCCAATTAACTATAAAGAAGTATGCCTTCCCCCAGGTCTCTCCTTCTTTAGCATTAGGGAATTTAGAGTCAGAAAAGAGAGAGGTACCAGTCCCTTGGGGGAAGACTAAATTGGGGTGGGGGTTGGGGAAGAAAATAAAACTGGAGGCTTAAATGGATAGGAACTTAATTTTTAATATTTTATATAACTGTAAAGCTATTGGATGTATGTGATGTGAGATGGATGGATGTGGATGGATGTGGATGGATGTATGGATGTGAGAGTTGGGCTATAAAGAAAGCTGAGTGCTGAAGAATTGATGCTTTTGAACTGTGGTGTTGGAGAAGACACTTGAGAGTCCCTTGGACTGCAAGGAGATCCAACCGGTCCATCCTAAAGGAAATCAGTCCTGAATATTCATTGGAAGGACTGATGTTGAAGCTGAGACTCCAATACTTTGGCCACCTGATGCAAAGAACTGACTCATCTGAAAAGATCCTGATGCTGGGAAAGATTGAAGGTGGGAAGAGAAGGGGATGACAGAGGATGAGATGGTTGGATGGCATCACCGACTCAATGGACATGAGTTTGAGTAAACTCTGGGAGTTGGTGATGGACAGGGAGGCCTGGCGTGCTGCAGTCCGTGGGGTTGCAGAGTCAGACACGACTGAACGACTGAACTGAACTAAACTGAAAGCTATTGGAGACATCTGAGATAACATTAAAAATAGTAAAGAGAGAACCAACTGAGCTTGACCGAAGGCAGGATTGGAAAAAAAAAGTCCCATCAGTTTTGGCAAACTGCTCAGAAATCTGGTTACTCCTATGAGACAAGTTCTCCCGACCAACCTTAAGGAGGCGAGGGGGAGGGAAACAGCTGGTGGAAAGATGAGAGATGGGGCAGGGCCACAGAGCAAGTGTGACGAGAGCCTGGGAATGAGTACCCTGATGCACACAGGGGCAGCCTTCGTTCAGTCGCTCAGTCGTTAGACATTAGCCCGTGCCTCTTCTGATGAATGTTGCAGAAGAACAGGAAACAAAACAAGTTAGAGTCTCTCCCTCATAGAAATTATAGCCCTATTTAAATATGCGAGCAGATGACCAATAAATTATACCATACCTGAAGAAAGGAAGCTATTAGTGCTGAAAGAAGTTACAAAATTAACTTGACACATATTTAACGACATGCAGAATGGTTACTGTGCTGCACAATAATTTCCTTCAAAGCAATTCTTCCATCTGTTCCTTCACTTCTGTTCTCCCTGCCACTACTCTGTTTAGGTTCTTATTGGTACTTATAAAAACTAATGCAATAGTCTTCCACTTGGCCTCCCACCTTTTTGATCCAGCTTATACTATGATGCTATATCAGTCTCTAGGCTCTTAAGTCAACCCTTGCACAAAATCCTGTAGAAGCTCCTTCTTGATAAAAGCCCAAAAGTCCTTTTCCAGCATTCTAGGACAACTGAGACCAAGTACAAAGTTATCTTTTCAACCTCATCTCACACTCCTCTGCTGTATGTAAACTAACACATATAATTAAACACATCAGTTTGTCGAAACAGTATGCTAAATTGCTAGCCATTCCGTGAACATGAACTGTGCGTGCAAGACACATTCATGTCTTCGCAGATATCATTTTCCATGCTTGGAATGATTTCTGCCTTTATTTCTACAGTGTTTCTCTAGGACTGGCTTCCTGAGCTGTAAGATACAAATTTCCAACTATTTGTAAAATATCTCATATAGATGTCCTATAGTATCACCAACACAAGCAAAATGTGTTTCCTTTGGCTCACAAGTGCCCTCCCTCTGTATTCCCCAACTAAGTTAATGGGAACATCACACCATATGCAGTCCCATGGGCACAGGGTCCCATGTGCGGCAGTCCACAGGGTCACAGAGTTGGACACGGCTGGGTGACGGAACGACAACAGCACACCATCACCCAAGCAGAGGCTCAGGAGTCGTCTAACTTTCTCTTTTCTATTTTACCTCATATCTAATTAGGCCAACAAGTCTTCTGCATTTGATTTACAAAGTGTCTTTCAATTCAATTCTCTTCTTCCAAAACGAACTTTGGAATGTGGCAGCAGTATCTGCGGCAGCATTGCAAGGATCGTAGGACACAAGGTCCGCACACTGCCTAGCGCAGTTTTGAATATATGTCTTCAATAACTTTCCTTCCCTCCTTAGTGCCCTAAATGAGGCTCATGCTCATTTTGGAACTGTATATGTTGAGTCCTTTGGCTGCTAATCTTTTCAGCTTCCAATCAAAATTCTTCTTTCCTCTGTCACGGCTTCCTTTTCTTTTCTACCTTGTTTCTGAAAGAGTTTATGCCTGCTAACCTCTTTATACTCCCTGTTTCCACAGTTGACAGTTACTTTTTAAAAATATACCTAACAAGGTCCCTCAAGTTGACTGAATCATTTCCAATTCTTTGCTTTCTTCCTGGATGAGAATTATACCTCTGTGCCCTTTGCCAATGAATCTGTACTGAATTTAACCATCTCACTGATGTTGGCCGTGTACTTTCTTGGCCAGTAGAACAGGTGGAGCATCAGTGTGGTGGGTCTCTAGATGAGGCCTCTGCACTCCTGTGATCCACTTATCCTTTTGTGTTCCTATGCTCTATTATAAGAAAAACAAGTGCTGAGTAGTTCCACAACTGCTAGCCCTATGAGAAAGATGAAGACTTGTGGAGCAAACCTAAATCTAGGCTGAAGCTTGGAGTCTACCCTAGCTCTCTGGAGCTTGAGTGAGTCCACTTGAAGTTAGCTGAATCATGAGGAAGAAAAACTATATGTATATTTTGTTGCTATAAACCACTGATATTTTGACATATAGGGAACATGGACTAATAAAGTCACTGTTTATCTCAAGACTCTTGGTGTGTGTATTAGTCTGGGTTCTCCAGAGAGACAGGATTAATAGGCTGTGTACATACACACGCATGAGTCTGAAATCTGGCAAGTGTCACATCTGCAGGGCAGACTAGAGACTCAGGGAAGAATTTGCAGCTCAAACCTGAAGGCAGCCTGGAGCAGAATTCCTTTGACTTCTGTGGGGCACCTCAGTGTTTTTCTCTGGTTGGATAAAGTTCATCCACATTAAAGGGCAATTTGCTTTACTCAGTCTACTGATTGAAATGCTAATTTCACCTAAAAAATACCTTCAGAGTGGCACCTAGAATGATGTTTGACCAAATATCTGGGAACTGTGGCCTAACCAAGTCAACATATAAAATATTCCAAACTCTTTAATTTATGAATCCACTGGCAAATTCATCTACATGAGACTAAGAGAGACTTGGGAAGCTAAATTAACGTCAGCATCCTGTCCAAGCTGTGTGCCTCTCATCTAGTAAACATCAGTGTACTGTATTTTCACTAATCCTAAACTAAGTAACTCTTTATTTTACGAGTACAATTGTTGGGGCATAATCTACTGTATTTCTAGTACAAGATGGGACATGGATAGTCAAGATTTCTAGTACAAGATGGGACATGGATAGAGGAGCCTGGCGGGCTACAGTTCATGGGGTTGCAAAGAGCAACTAACACTTTCAGTTTCATAGGACAGTTAGGCTAGAGTCAGGTGTCATCCACACTTCCTTCTTGAGTGCGTCCACAGGAAGCACGGTGACTGCTTTCTCACATTGCCAGTGGTGATCCTCTTTCTCTCAGCAGGCTCATCGGGCAGGACAAGGCTAGGCAGAGCCAGCTCGAGGGGCTGCCGGGCCTACTGTATTGTGAGCATGAATGGGCGTCAGGCACAATCCGCAATCTGAGAGGCAGAGTGGTGAGCAGGCATG
This sequence comes from Cervus canadensis, assembly GCF_019320065.1. Classification (NCBI taxonomy): domain Eukaryota; kingdom Metazoa; phylum Chordata; class Mammalia; order Artiodactyla; family Cervidae; genus Cervus; species Cervus canadensis. The sequence continues at coordinate 47,288,613 of NC_057406.1, forward strand.
ATAACAGGTTTGCAACTATTCAACTAAGTGAACCCCAAAGTCTGGGGAAAACCTAAGCTGGAATAGCAATCAGAGACAGCAGGGAAGAAAGCTTGTCTCAGGAGAATGAGGATATGTTGGTACATTTCATCAAAGATCTTCCCTGTTGCTCATGATGTCTTGTTGATTCTCCCCAAATGGGCATTGACTGTCCTCCAGGAGCCTCTTAAAGCAAACTTGGCCTCAGACGGGACACAGTGTTAACATCACAGGCTGCCCAGCGGGCAGAGATCACTGACCCTAGGACGGTGCTCTGCAGTGTCCTAAGGCTTCAAGGATTGTAAGACAGCTAAACAGCTGAGGTTCTAAAACTGCCTGGACTACTTCAGTTGAATAACTCATATTTTAAGTGTCTTACAAGATAAGAAGAAAGCAAGCTTAAAAAAGAAATATTTGAAAACCACTGACCTAGAAGGTTTTTTGTAAGATCACATGATCACTATAGCTTTATTTTCTATTAATATGTTAGTTTTATTTGAAATATTCTGGACTTGTCACATATGTATGGACATACATATATATTTATTATCTGTCATCCTTTCTGCCTGAGACCAGCTTCGTCTGTTCAGACATGGATAATACTTTATAAACTGATAGAGCCACAAGATGAAAAATATAAAAGAGGAAGGCAACAAAAATAGAAAAAGGAAATAAAAATAAGGGAAAATGGAATTACATTGTAAATGGTTTGGGATTAAATTTAAAAAATAGTTCTCAATGCAACAAGTTATGAAGCTGGCTTATGACACCAGCATGGTAATTAGATCAAGAGAATAAGAAACCTAAAAAATTCAGTGACAAATCTGGCAGATATTTTTATGTTTGAAAGTGTTACAAAATTGAGACAGAGCCCCATTGTTGTCCATCAAAAACTGTTTTCTCTTCCACAGTAATGGGGCTTCAATTAGGCTCATATCTACTTAACTAGATATGTGATACACTAGCTTTTCTTCTGGCTGCTTCTATGAGAATACCTTTGAGCCTATGGGATGCCACTGAAAGTGTTAATGTAACTTCCAGATCACTTTTAACCTAAAAGATTCTTTGCTCTAGAGTTTCCTTTTTTGGGGGGGAAAGGTCTTCTCTTGAGCTGAAACATCTGTGTTGACAGCCTAGCTTTGGTCCCATGGGCAAAACAATAGTATAGAGTTTGGGAAATGTCTCTCAAATTTTAATGTACACGAGTCATATGGGAGACCTTAGCCTTCAGGTTCTAAGCCAACAGGTTGAAGGGAGAGTGAGATTCCGCATGTCTAACAAGCTCCCTGGCAACGCTGACATTGTCAATCTGTGAACCACTCTTTAAATAGCAGTACTTTAGAGGATGATAGAACAACAGATGGAAGGTCCTGGGTCCTGGGTCCTTCCAGAATTGCATAGAGCAGAGTGCACATGCAAACCTGGATTGCTCACTGTCAGATTATTACAGGGGAGAAGTAAGCATTCTATTCTTTAAACCACAAGGAGGTCTCTAAGTCAGTGCCTTAGCCTTTAACAAAAGCAGAATTAAAAATTAAATAAGGTAACTTCATGAAGAACATTTAAAGGAAGCCTGTACTTCCATTTGACAGTACACTGCACTGTCTTTTATTTTGTGAAGCCATAAGTTTTCATATCTGTTGCCATTGAAAGAAACTTCATTTCTTTTAACTGCCTTTGTTGGCGTCTTTCTGTCAATTGCACTACCATCCCTTTGTGACAACAATGCCAGGAATAAGAGGTGGAAAAATGTAGGAAACCTCAAGTTTCTAGCTTTGATACCGGTGGTATTACCAGCTGAGAAAGAAAAGAAAATAGAAGAAAATGACATGAATAATTTTGAGATGTGAGAATTTAAAGATATTGGGGAATAGCAATGTTAAGTTTGGGGGAGAAGTCTGAGGAGACCTGTGGCCTTGAGCAGCAGCACAGACCGCTATATGATCTTGAGTAAGCTCCTCAAACTTGCTAAGCATCCATTTTCTAATCAGTGTTATGAGAGATAAAAAAGAATGTCTACCTCTGAGGGTTGCCATAAGTGTTCAACAATATAATGCAAGTAGTGTTTAGTTCAGTGTTCAGCACAAAGAAGCTCTGGATAAATCTTAGTTATTTTTATGACAAGTGGGAGCTGAAGTCATGCATGGATGGAGCTGAAGAGGGTATGCAGTAGGAAAAGAAGTGGCCTGAGGACAAACCAACATTTTCAAAGTAAAGGATGCGGATTATACTCACGAGACTGAAGAGAGAATAGTCGAGACAACAAGAGAAGAGAGGGCAGCAGAGCTGTATGGAGGCTGCGGGCCTCGGTACTGGGATGTGTGAAGAGGTCTGCTGCGAGGAGGAGGGAGAGAGGTTCGTGGGGGTCTGGCATCTTGCTGAGAAGAGCCCAGAAGCTAGGCTGTGCCAGGCTGCGATGCAAGTCAGAGGTGAGGACTCAGAAAGTGCAATCTAAATGATTCTTTTGAGGAGTTTGTATGGGAAGAGAAGGTGGGAGATGAAGTTTTTCGGAAGCACAAGGGAAAAGGCAAGGAAAGGAGTGCCAAATGAGGACTCACGGCTGAGGAAGTCAGAGACATAAAGGAATAAGAGTCCCTGAGTGCCGTGGAGATTGGAGTCGGGTAGAGGGCTTGTCTCTTGCTTTGGGGATTTTGCTTGCCTTTCTTGGAAATCACAGCTGAGAGGCATAGCCAAAGATAATTTTGGGGTTAATAATCTCTGTATTCAAAGCAGCTACTTAAAAACAAAACAAAACAAGAAAGAAGCTGCCTTGCTGAGACTTGGTGAGAGCCAGATCCTTATATGTGAAATGCTGGAACCTTACATGTGAGGTGGAGGTCCTCATATGGGCAGGGCAGCTTTCTGTATGACGTGCTGCTCCCCAGATACACACCAACCTGACCACCACTTACTGTAAACCTAGCTGCAATGGGTCATGGCTTCTCTCTTCTACCTGGATATACTTTGTACTCTGACTCCCTGGTAGGAGTTTTGTCATACAGATGGCTGACATGGTCCAGTAGCTCCCCCCTTCCCTCCTCCTTTTCCCAGCCTCTTCTGCTCTGTCCTGCTGCTAACCGAGACTTGGACTAGTAGTGGGCCTGATAATAAACCAGGTCAAGCCGTGTTGGCAGACAGCGTGCGGCCAAGGCTAAATGCAGGCCCGTCAAGTAGCACAAGGATCAGGTCTCCTACAGGCTTTGAGACCTGGGCTCAGATGCTCTTAAAAGACTGACTGAACATAAAAGAGAAAGGCAGATCCACCGAACACGGAGCCCCAGGAAAAAAGTCTATCTACCACCATCTAAGAGCTGTCAGAGTGCAACTTTGCTGGGAGAGACATGTCCACCAAATGGATAGGACTATCAATGATAAAAACATCACCTAACAATCATATGAGATTAAAAACCCAAAGTGATTTCAAACACATTATCTCATTAGTGAGGGGTTTTAAGTGATCTTTTGGAAAATGCCCTTTATGGAGCCTGAGACTCTGAGTACTTCATGTAATGATATACTTTCTGTGGAAATGAATATCATTCACTGTGACTCTTGTTAGGAAGCAGGGTGTGATAAAGTCTCTGTGTTGTGTGTCTGCAGCAGTGGAGGGAGACATATAACATATACATATCTGTTTCTTGAAGCCCACTGGTTTGCAATAAGACCCAATTATTGAGACAGTTTCTGCAAAAGAATAGGGAGAAACTTAAACACTCAGAGGTAAGTGAATTGTGCTTAGATGTTACTATGGACTTAATTGCAGATAATAGCACCTCCTCTAATTTTTCCAACTGAGCCTTGCTGATTTTGCGTATTTGAATGTTCAGACAACTGCAGACTCCCAGCTTTAGGAACAGGGCAGGAGCATGAAGAGGTGATGCCTGAATATTACTTGGCACTACCTTTAGGGGGAATAAAGGGAAAGTGAAATGCTTTGTCCTGGGTACAATCTCTTTATGCTCTGTGATTTCTATTTAATGAATAAAAGAAATAAACTAAGGTCTAACACCTGAGATGTTCCTTATTTGGACAAGTCTTAGTGGAGTAAACTGGAAGTGAAGCAATGGACAAAGTGCATAGATAAGAAAGGTTTTTAAGACACATGGTGATAAATTTCCAATAGCACAATCAAGATGGCTGGTGGCCAAACAGAAGCATTAGCCAGACTAGCCAACCTTCTAGCCATCAGAGTTGGGGGGGGGGGGTAACCCTTCCTAAAAGGCACTGGATTGATTACGAACTAAAGGAGTGAAGTGCCAAAACAGAGAAGGTCTATAAATCATGGCAGAAAAAAACGACAATAACAACACCAACAGCCATAAAGCAATCTCTTCATTGCTTTGCAAACAGTGTGAGCAGACTGCTAATCAGGGCTCTTCTGTGCACGCATAGAGTAACGGCTCTCTGGAGCATCACCTGAGAACCTCGCTGCTGTCTGCGAGGCAAGATCTGTGGGGATTTGGATGAAAGGACCAACACAACCACTACACAGTACACATGTAAACATGGTCACTGGGGTTGAATGATTTTACTGAACGATTTTTATTGTACTTCTCTCTGAAGCTTTTGGTAAAAGGGGTGTTTTTAAAAATTCAATCAAAGAACATGCTTTCACCATCTTTTCATTTCTAAAATCCTTGTTGAGATCATGTTGACCCTAGAGCCCTCTGTTAAATATCACTATTTGTTTTAATTTACTTCCTTGTTGCAAAGCTCTTTTATGAAACAAGCTCTCAGATTAAAGATGGAGAGGATTTACTGCAACTAGAATAAGGTGCTGAACAATGCCCACCATCACTCACATTACAGCCTCCACCACTGATATGAACTATATTTAAAAAAAGACACAGGGTCCCCCTTCCCGCACCCACCCCCATAGTACATGTTTGCCGACATTCGTGTCCCTACAATGCTTATGTAGTGCACTGGTTATGTAGAACACTGCTTTGCTCTTGAAACAGAAACTTTAAATGCTACTATGAGTCAGGAAAATTGTTTGCTTGTTATTAGTCTCAACTAAAAAAGATTTTTTTCCAAACTTGCGTCTTCAGAGGATAATGAACCTTCTGAATGCCAATTCTATTTATTTGATATTTAAAAACCATGTCCTTTCTCAGAGCCTCCAGGCATGTGCATAATAACATATCCACTGAAGAAACTTCAAATAGATAAATGTATCATAAAACCAAAGTTAGAAGTATATAAATGAATAACTTGTGTTCTGCTTGGGTGGGGAAGTATAAGGGATATCATACAAAAGGTGGCAAAATGTGGCAAAAAAAATAAGAGTTACAAAGTTGAGGACCTACAACACATCCATCTATACATCTGTCCACCCATCCATCTATCCATCCATTCATCCATTAACCCATCTACTTATTCACTCAGCAAATACATAAGGCATGTCTACTATATTCTAGGCACTGTTTTGGATAGATCAGTGCATAGAACATAAAAAAGTATTGGACATTGTGGAGTTTACATTCTACCTGGGGAGACAAATAATCATAAACAAGCATAAAAATAGAGAAATTATGTCAGAAAATGAGAAATGCTGTGAAAAGAGACAGTACAATAGGAGGACTGGGAGTTCTGGAGGTTGCACGGGGATGGGTGGTAGTTGTTCAGTCGCTCAGTCGTGTCCAACTCTTTGTGACCCCATGGACCTCAGCACACCAGGCTTCCCTGTCCTTCACTGTCTCCCAGAGTTTGCACCAATTCATGTCCATTGAATTGGTGATGTCCATCCAACCATCTCATCGTCTGTTGCCCCCTTCTTCTCCTGCCCTCAATCTCTCTCACAGTATCTCCTACTCTTTTTCAATGAGTCAGCTTTTCACATCAGTTGGCCAAAGTATTGGAGCTTCAGCATCAGTATCAGTCCTTCCAATGAATATTCAGGGTTGATTTCAAGTTGAAATGTGGTATTCAATAGGGTGGTTTGGGGACATTTTATTCAGAGGGCAAGATTTGAACAAAGATTTAAAGGGAGCAAATTGGCTTTGTTGGCAACTAGGGGGAGAGGATTCAGGTAGAGGGAACAGGGAGAGCAAAGGCCCTCAGGAGGAGGTGAGCTGGTGTCCATGCAAGGTAACAAGGAAACCAGGGGCAGGGTTGAAGCAGCTTGTGCAGGCAGAGATGGGCAGGGAACAGGTCAGAGAGGTAATCAGGGGCCAGATAATGTCAAGTTTTGAAGGCACTGTAAGGACTTTGGCTTTCATTCTATGGGAAACAGGGAGCAAGTGCAAGAATTTGCACAGAGCGGTGACCTGATTTGGCTTACATTTCAGCGGAGTCACTCTGGCTGCTGTGTTGAGAAGAGAGCAGAGGGAAGCAAGGGGTAGGTGCAGAAAGGCTTGTTCAGAAGTTGGGGGAGTAACCCAGGAGAGACAGGGCTAGGGTGCTCGAGGAGAGGTGGTGAGAAGTGGTCAAATTCCAGACAACTTCCTGAAACACAAAATAAAGTGTTCCTTGTTCTCTAGCCTGGAATGGGACTCTGTCAACTTGATGGTTGCAGCCATGTGGCATGGATCTCAACTTGAACAGGACTGCATTCATCTGTCAAGCATAGGAATGTATGGATGACTGCAGGGTGGGTCTTGCATGAGTCTGTTTTCAATGGACAACCCAGGGTACTCAAAAGACTCTTCTGGTAAAAAGAAGGTGGCCTAGGCATATGTATTTGATTAACAGGATAACAGACACATGTTCAAGGAGATGGCTGATTCTGCATGGATTTCAGGATCTGGCTCTCTTACTGGACCTGGCTCAGCGCCTGTGGATCATGCCTTAAGAATAAGAAGCTTCAATATGAAATCTGTATCATGAAACATTTTTGGGACTTGGGGACAAAAGGAATTAGCAGAACTGGCACCAGAAACTTAATCAGCAGGCAGGGATGGTGCCATGTTGCAGATACTGGTGCCCCAACACTGGGCACCAGCAGTTGGTCATGGTGCCCACACTGGCAGGTCTCAGTGATATTGGCAGGACATTCAGTTGGCGTTGGCTAATGTGCCCTTGATGGGGAGTCTCTGGGCACTGTAGGCAGAAGCCAGACATTAATACCTTGGACACATTGGGCCCCTGCAGCTCTGAGGCAGCCTTTGGCAACCATTAGCAGCAGACTTGGCACACTCAGTGGGTGTTAACAGCACCGAGAACACTTTTGGTAAGTTCTGGTGGCATTGTTTCAAGCTCTGGTAACAAGAATCATCAACTACAATACACTAGAGGGAGAGCGGGAGAAAAAGGCAGATGTCACACAGTCAACAAGTGGTCTGATTAATGGTGCACATGTGACTTGAAAGACCCAGAATGAATATTAGGAAAAATTTCAGTGAGGATTGGAATATGCAGAGAAGTGTAACAACAGTCTGAAGCCCTGCCTGGAATTCTTGAGAACCCCTGGAATTCTTGAGAACCCCTTTTCTATCTATAGTGAGGGAATACTCAGAACTATTCCACCACCATTCGGTAGATGAGACAACAGACTGACTCTTAGGAAAATGTCTCCAGTCTTATAGATTGCGGTGTTTGCTTGTTTTTTGGTCATCTCAGAATTTTTTATTACCTCAGACACCGAGGTAACTAAGAATTTTCAGCTCGAATTATGTGAATCCCCACTAGTGAATCAGTTCTTAACAATAGTTTCAGTAGTTATTATTTATTTAATGTAACAAGAATTTTTAAGCACAAAATTTATAAAAATATAAAAGGGTCTAAGGTTCTTTTCTTCTAGGAATATGCAATTCTGTGTGTGTGTGTGTGTGTATTTGAGATATATACAAATATAAGAAAATTAAGTGCCAAAGTTTTTACAAGTTCCAGAAAAGAAATAAAACTTGAGGAGTCGGAGATGTTTGGGAGGCGTTTCTTCCATAATTTCTCTTGGGATTAATACTTAAAGAAGTGAATGCCTATGTGAGTGTGTGTGTGTGTGTGTGTGTGTGTATGAAAGTGAATAAGAGAGAGACAGAGAGAGAATGGATGAACATGAGCATCCATTTCTCCCTGCTGTCTCTAGATCTAGTCGGAACACAGGCAGCATCCCGTGTCTGGAGTGATTCCCTCAACGACCTATTTGCTAAACATATCTATTAATTCCTCAAAATTAAACTCAAGCATTATGTACCCATCCAGAAAACTTTCCATGGCTTCCATGTACTTAGTCCTCCCCTCCTCTTGTAGCAGATTTTTTCACATAGTAGTTTAGTTTTTGTCATATCCGTCTCTGTCCAAAGTGTAGGTAGAACTGCTTGAGGCAGGAACCAAGTCTTATCCGTTTTTCACCCCCATCTCAACCTAGCATAGAGCCAAAATGAGCTGATTGGATGAATAAGAAATTCACTGATGATCATCTGGGCACGTGGGTGTTTGCAGACCTTATGCATCCGCAGTTGCCCTAATTGTCATTTAGCTCCGAAGCCCTATGTGGCTTCCCTGGTGGCTCAGACGGTAAAGAATCGCCCTGCAGTGCGGGAGACCCGAGTTTGATCCCTGCGTCGGGAAGATTCCTTGGAGAAGGGAATGGATACCTATGCCAGTATTCTTGCCTGGAGAATTCCACGCACAGAGGAGCCTGTTGGGCTGCAGTCCATGGAGTCACAAAGAGTCAGACACGACTGAGCGACTGACACACATACTATTGGAAATGCTAAGGTCTTTGGGTTGTAAGGTCGATTATTGCTTTGTATTACATCAGTAGCACTTAGAAAAGTGTTCTGTTGAAAGTAAACACCATAAATGCTGATAGACGATAACGTAATTGAGTCCCAGAGGACAAAGCCAGGGAAACCAATTTTCCATGCCTCTGTTGTTCAGTCACTAAGTTGCGTCTGACTCTTTGTGACCCAATGGACTGAAGCATGCCGGGAGTCCCTGTCCTTCACTATCTCCCAGAGTTTGTTCAGATTTATGTCCATTGAGTTGGTGATGCTATTTCATCCTCTGCCACCCTCTTCTCCTTTTGCCTTCACTCTTTCCCAGCATCAGAGTCTATTCCAATGAATCAGCTCTTCGCATCAGGTGGCCAAAGTATTAGAGCTTCAGCTTCAGCAGCAGTCCCTCCAATGAAGGAAGGAAAAAGCCAGGAAAAGCAATCTTCTATATACTTACTATAATAATCTATGGTACATTTGTGGAGAAAACTTCACATTCAACAATTCCTATAATATATTTACCTCTTAGTATTAGAAAATTATAAATACAGTTCTTTCCCACCCAGCAGTAGCCTTTAAATAGAGAAGGAGTTGAGGTTTAAAACTGATGATGAATTGAATAAAAAGCTTTTAACCTGCTATAATTCTGTGATTCATAAATTATAACCTTAAAAATCATTTAAAGTGTATCTATTTAGCACTCTTGAAGACATGAAAGAAGGAATCTGGTGGCTTCTTGAGTACTCATTTCCTCTGATAAGAGCAGTAGTTATCTGTTAACTAACAAAATAAAACACCTCTCTTCCCCCTCAAAAAAAAAAAAAAAAAAAAAAAAAAAAACCAAGCTCAATATCTCTTTACTAAAATAGAAGATGCTAGAAAAATGGTCAGCCACTTTTCTAAAGGTGGAAGGTGGATTCCTAAGCAAAGTGTTCACTGTGAGTCCACAGAAGATCAAACATCAAATTTGAACCTGAAAGATGGAAATTTAAACTCCCATTGACCACCAACAGAAAATAACCAAAAAGAAATACCATGTAATGAAAAACTGCTTAGCTTAGGGGTGGGAGAACAGTAACTCAGTTCTAGTTTAGCTGCTCCACTGAAAAGGACTCCAGGCGTCTTCTTGGATTTGAAGCATTTGACTCATTCATTATAGCCTGAAGGGCAAAGTGATGGATGAAATTGATAACTGGATTGATGGCACGAGCTGTATTTCAAACGATGGTTATTACAAGTGGGAAAAAGTAGCATATCTATCTGCCTGAACAAGCTAAGCAACTACTCTTGGTCACACTTTGCTTGGAGTGTCATGAGCTATCCCCAATCTTGACACAACAAAGAAGTTTTTAAGGTGCATAGAATTGTTTTTTTGATTTATCTGCCTCCTCTTCCAGGAACTTTCTTGTGATTTCCTGAGCAGAAGAGAACTTCCCTTCCATTTAATGCTCAAAGCTTGTATTTTTACTTCTATTACAGTTTGTTCATGCTCTGTTTTTATGAAAATCACTTGGATATTGGGTTGACTTTCTTTGCTAGATGGCAATCTCCTTGAAGGCAGATACTATATAACTTCATCTTTTTTTCTCCTTCCACTGTGTCTGAGACATAAGTAGATGCACAAGGCATTTGCCGACAGAAACTGAACAGAGACTTCTCACTTGACTGCTATTGATCGAAAGTAAGAAGCGTAGCCAAATTATATCCAACTTTTAAACTAGAACTTAATTCAACTGTACAGGAAAGGTGGGGGATAATGGCTCTTCACATTTGTGGGTATATTGTTTAGGAGCGCTCATGTAAATTTACTTAGTTCTGCTTTTTTAAATGAAATCATAACGTCTTTAACAATTTCATGGAGCCACACTGTCATGGTCTGAACATGAAGCTTCTCAGTGTCACTTCTGTTCCATTCTGGGCCACCCACATTTACTGAGCCCTTGCTGTCTGAAGTACTGTCTCCTCCATTCTTCCCCCACTTTCCACTTAGCTCTGGGGATTGATTACATTACCTCTAAGAGGTGCAGACAGGAAGCCCTCTTGTTATTATGCTTATTCATTTAATTTCTTAGATAAGAAGGCCCCACTTATGATTTTAAATACCTTCTCTCTTAGCTCCTGATAGGTTAAATAATCATCTTAAAGGGATTAAAAATTAATTTAGTGGATGATGATCAGAATTTAAAGTTTTGCCCTTATTTAAAACGTGAATAATCTGCCTTGTGAGAAATGGAAATGGAAAGCTCACTATTCCAATGTAGTCATGGACATTTTTAGTTGTAGACTATCTTATATCAGTGATTGAGTTCCTTTCTGTTGCTTTTTGGCCCCAGGCAAATTTGGCCCCCACCAATTTTATTAAGTTTTGCTAATTTAGTGAGCACTTACTGAATGAATACAAGTGGCTAGGACCAATATTAACTTAGTCCTTCTAAGTGACAGGCGCTTCATGCACATTTTAAAATTTATAATTCAAAGTAAGTTAATGTGGTAGGTTCTACTGTTATTATCTCCATTTTACAGGTAAGGAAACAGAATTATAGAATTTAAGTAATATGTCCAACATGACACAAGTAGTAGGTGCTTAACCTAGAATTAAGTTATGTTAGTAAAAGCTCAAGAAAATTCCTTTTTGTAAAATTCTAAGTTCCTTGAAGGCAACTTAAAGGGATTATCCACTTAGTATCCTCATCGTGCTTTGAAGTATAGCATTTAGACAATATAGTTAAGAACCTCAGTTAAGCTGCCTGAGTCTGAATCCTAGTTTATCGATCTGAAACAGCATTCATACATTCTTGTCACTCTGTCTATTCCCTTACTACCTGAGACGACATCTTTTGACTATTCTTTGTTTGCATAATGAGCTGTGAAGGAGAATGACCTTGTAGGTCCTGTTTCCTAACACCAAATGCTCCACATCTAGTACAGTGCCTGGCGTGTGGTAGGTATTTCATAAAATATCTATTAAAGGAATAAGTAAAAAGAGATTCACTTTGTTTATAGTTTATACCTGATATAATAAATTTTAGACATAAAAATGGATGAAGGAACCTCACTTTTTTCTTGGTTCACCTTTAATCTTTTTTTTGGAAATCAGCTTAAAAAATTTTTTTTATTTTATATTGGAGTATAGCTAATTAACAAAGCTGTGACAGTTTGAGGTGGATAGAAAAGGGACTTAGCCACACATATGCATGCATCCATTCACCTTCAATCTTCTTTTAAAAATTTATTTAATAAACATGAATACAGCACATATGATGTACCTGGTTCCATTTTAAGTGCTTTACAAATATTGACTCATTTAATACTCAACACACCTCTATGGGTCAGATAAAATCAAACCCAGGGAGTTCTGGCCATGTTCCCAACTATTACACCATGCTGTTTCCTGGCTTAATCCTATAAAAATGTCATCTCCGTGTAGTTTAATGCTCTGAAGATGTGTCTTAGAGAGTGCCCTTTCACCTCACCTATCTTTCCTTCCTCTCTACCCAGATTAAAGAGGAAAACAAATAAGATTACTTTAGCTATTTTGCTTTATTTCATTATGCCTTTCCCCCCTCCTTTGACACAGCGATTCCTGCTGCTAGCGAAGCTTCTCTAAGGCCACCTACAAGAATAAACAGGAGGGTTGACCCTCAGAAGCTGCAGGACAACTGACTTGGTCTATGTCTGCCTCCCTCCTTTTTCAAGTCTGTCTCCTTCCTGCTTTTCTAGGGCTTTTGGATCCCTGCCACGGCCCTTCGCTCCCAGTCCTAAGAAGGAAGTTTAGTGGACTACAGAAATGGCAAAAATGGCCTTCTTAGCCTGAAATTCGAAACACAATTTTATAAACAATTCCTTTTTGTGTTTAGTCCCTTGGTTCTCTCTTGCACTTTTACAGTTTCTCTCACAAATACATAGTCATCTTCAGAGACTTGGGTATAGCAAAGGATCACCCAGGACCTAACTGGCGTGAGGACAGACACCTGGGCTTTAGTTCCTGCTCTGTTGCTTAGGGACACTCTGCCTTGAGGCCAGCCATTTAATATAACCTATGCTTATCCTCACCTGTGAAAGGATTCAGGCCAGAGGTTGAGCTGGATTATACATATGTTTTAATAGAACATGATGTGGTTTTTTTAATCTGGACCATTTTTCAAGTCCTTTATGAATGTGTTACCGTATTGCTTCTGTTGTCTGTGTTGTGGTTTTGCGGCCATGAAGCATGTGGGATCTTAGCTCTGCAGTCAGGGGTCAGCTCTCACCCCTGTACTGGAAGGTGAAGTCTTGACTGCTAGACCACCAGGGGAGTCCCTGAGATGGATAGCTTAAGGTCCTTTGCTGCCCTAACCTGGGATTTTCTTGGGAGAATTACACGAGGAAGAGAAAGTGCTCAGATGTCTAAATTCCTTTACTCTTATTGCTGATTTTAGTGTCACTCCAAGGGAGCCGTTATTTTTTATTAAATGAGGATGAACTTCTCAAAGTTGAAGGATGACAGCAGCTGCGGATGGTGATAGATTGGAACCTTTTACTTGCAGAATTCCCATAGTTCTCTGTGATGATCATGGGGGATAATGAGTACAATGATAGCTCAGTTCTCTGGTCTAAATAATAAACTATTCCAAGATAAAGTCACTTAAAATAAAACATTGAAAATCCTCCATCTTTAGCTCAGGAAGAATGCTGCAGTCACCTTTGCTTTCTGAGATGGCATAAAAGCCTTGAAACAGAGCGTCCATCAGTGAGCTGGGACTGGACTGCGCTCATGTCTGGTAGGTGTTTAGATATCTATCTAGCTGAAACAGTTATAGCTACTTTATACTTTGTGTGTAGTGGGCTTTCTCATTTCAAAAGGCTCAAAGAACTTTATAAATTATGGTCATTCCCTCTCCCAATGTATTCCTGAGTAATAGACTGGTTATCCACTTGTAAACAGAAAACATGAGGCATGGTGGAGAAGGTCTATGGAAGAAAATGCAGGCCATCAGGTTGTGGGTGTTATATTCATGAAGGACCTGCTTTACTTCTTTGTAAAACATTTAAATATAAAGGTGCCAAGCTGGGAAATGTCCTAACCTGGGAGTCCTATCTTGACCTATTCAGGACTGACTTCTAATCTGCACTCTTGTTTGGCTCAGTCCAATCTAATAAATATTAACTGAGCATTACTATGTCCAGGTGCTCCATGCTTACAAAATGAAAATGAATATGACAAAGATCCTGATCTTGAGTGAAAGAGACAAACTAGTCAATAGGCAGTCTTATCAGGTATAATGGGAGCACAGGAGATTAAATTAGCATGCTAGCCCAGATAAAGGATGTCACAAAAGGCTTCTCCAAGGAATAAATCTTAAGGAATGAACACTTGTGCGAAGAAAGGCAGCAGTCAAGGTGCAGAAAGAAAAAGGTGTTTTTAACACAGAATGACTAGATTCTTAAGAATTCCATTAGTACTTCCTGGGAAGGGAGACTGTATTTCTTGGCTTGGTTTAGTGACAGTCATGAAACTCAGCTCTGGTGCATCAAATGCAGACTAAAATAAATAATGCACTTCCAAGCCTGGCAACAGAACATCCTGTGTTATTGTTTATGTTCCTCTCCCCTCTCCCCTTATGGTAGCTCTCAAAGAACTCCAAGATGGGAGAGCCACATCACAGAATAAGCCTGGATCCCCAAGGTTCTGCTTGGAGGAGTGCTGCCTAACCCATCACTGACTTAGTATGAGTAAGAAATAAATTTCATAGTGTGAAGCCACTATTAACAGTGGCTTGAGTTCATTATCTGATTGTATAGGCTAAGAAATAACAAGATAGATCTGAATGACTTGCTGTCACTTCAAAATTTGTTTTATTTACTCCAAATGACCTAAGTTTTTAACCTTAAGATGAACTATTCTTTCTTCCTTCTCTCAATGGCACCAATATCTCTCCTGAAAAAGAGTTGATCTTTTACTCTGATCTAAGTGAGCATATCTCTTTGCCCCAGAGCCACAAGACATTTATAGAACTGGATAGATCTTGAAAATACTCTAGAAACACCACAGCTTCACCAAGGACCAGACCTACAGGAGGCAGAATATCTTATGCCCTCAGTTAGACCATGGGTTTAAATCATGTATTCACTTTATGTTAGGGTTCCCATGTTAACAGTGAACATATGTGTGTGGGATTTTGAGAGTAAATCTTTAACTGAATATCCACAGGGTGGTAGGTCAACATTGAGTGGCACGATGTTTAAGATACTGGCCACTGAAAAGAAAGAAATGCAAGACAAAAGAAGGAGGGTGTATGGAGACAGAGTATGGTACAGGAGAATGAAGTTACCCTGTCAGAAGGTACAACAATAGAATCTATGCCTGGAGCCTATGTTTTGCTGTTGCCCTTCTGAAAAACAGTAGAAGCAATAGGAATGAGTTTCTATCGTTTTTCTAAGTGACAAGGAAATAAGACTGAAATTTCCTTTCTGAAGTTATTAAGATCTTACATTGGTTGTTCACTTTGCCCCTAAAGCTTGAACACACGTTCATCAACCATCAAGACTAGAATCAACAAACATTTGAATTTCAAGTACCTTGAAAGAACTAGAGTCTTTAAGAGCAGAATGGTGGGCAGGAAGCCAAGGTGAGATAATAACACATTTGCAATGCTCTTTCGAACTCTGAAATAATCAGGGATTCTCTGATATAAAGTCATATTAAGACTTTAATTTTTGGAGAGATTCTCTTCCCCTATGACACAGAAGTAGCAAAGTCACAGCTATAACTAAATAACCTCAGATATGCAGACGACACCACCCTTATGGCAGAAAGTAAAGAGGAACTAAAAAGCCTCTTGAAGAAAGTGAAGGAGGAGAGTGAAAAGGCTGGCTTAAAGCTCATCATTCAGAAAACTAAGATCATGGCATCTGGTCCCATCACCTCATGGTAAATAGATGGGGAAACAGTGGAAACAGTGTCAGACTTTATTTTTTTGGGCTCCAAAATCACTGCAGATGGTGATTGCAGCCATGAAATTAAAAGACGCTTACTCCTTGGAAGGAAAGTTATGACCTACCTAGATAGCATATTAAAAAGCAGAGATGTTACTTTGCCAACAAGGGTCCGTCTAGTCAAGGCTATGATTTTTCCATTGGTCATGTATGGATGTGAGAGTTGGACTGTGAAGAAAGCTGAGCACCGAAGAATTGATGCTTTTGAACTGTGGTGTTGGAGAAGACACTTAAGAGTCCCTTGGACTGCAAGGAGATCAGTCCTGTGTGTTCATTGGAAGGACTGATGTTGAAGCTGAAACTCCAAAACTTTGGCCACCTGATGCAAAGCGTTGACTCATTGGAAAAGACCCTGAAGCTGGGAAAGATTGAAGGCAGGAGGAGAAGGGGACGACAGAGGATGAGATGGTTGGATGGCATCACCGACTCGATGGACATGGGTTTGAGTAAACTCCGGGAGTTGGTGATGGACAGGGAGGCCTGGCGTGCTGCCGTTCATGGGGTCGCAAAGAGCTGGACACAACTGAGAGACTGAACTGACCTGAATGCTTTGTTTAATTGATAAAGTGGAAAGGAGACTTTTTTTTTTAGTGGAGAGGCAGGGTTTGTGTTCTCCAGTTTGCCACAACTTCCACTACTATTTATTGTCTTGAAACCATCACAATATTGTAAAGTAATTATCTTCTAATTAAAAATAAAAATTTTAAATTAAAGTGTTGGAGTTCTTAGTCCTTGCCAGTATCTCTGTATTCCAAGGTTTTTTTGGTCAACTGTTGCCTGCATTTATTTGTTCCGATGAGGTCTAAAGTTCAATGATCCTTTTACTTCCCAGCTTTGATAGTTTTTTTAAAAAATGCATTTAATTTGCTAATATCCTTTAAGTATTGTCCAAGAGAGTCTGACCAATTCATTTCCTTAATATAAACGGAAATATGCTCTGTTCAATAATGCTGCTAAGTCACTTCAGTCGTGTCTGACTCTGTGTGACCCCATAGACGGCAGCCCATCAGGCTCCCCCATCCCTGGGAGTCTCCAGGCAAGAACACTGGAGTGGGTTGCCATTTCCTTCTCCAGTTCATTAATGAGGCACCAACAAAGACTGAACATGTTTTTTTTAAAATTTGTAATGTTTTATAAGATTACTGATTTGTATATATCACTTAGATGAGTGGCATTCAGATCATGAAGTTTTAAGTGCAATTGACAAATCTCCAAGGTCTCTAATTCTGTATGATTGTATCCTATACGGATGTGAGAGTTGGACAATAAAAAAAGCTGAGGGCTGAAGAATTGATACCTTTGAACTGTGGTACTGGAGAAGAATCTTGAGAGTCTCTTGGACAGCAAGGCAATAAACCAGTCAATCCTAAAGGAAATCAACCCTGAATAGTCACTGGAAGGACTGATGCTGAAGCTGAGGCTCTAATACTTTAGCCACCTGATGCCAAGAGCTGACTCACTGGAAAAGACTCTGATGCTGGGAAAGACTGAAGACAGGAGGAGAAAGGGACGACAGAGGATGAGATGGTTGTGGCATCACCAACTCGATGGACATGAGTTTGAGCAGGTTCTGGGAGCTGGTGATGGACAGTGAAGCCTGGCGTGCTGCAGTCCATGGGGTCACAAAGAGTCGGACATGACTGAGCGACTGAACAACAACAGCAGATCTGAGACATACGCCTTTTTTGAATGGTGATTACTAATGCGTTACTAAATCATCTAACTGTGAATACCATAGTACCATGAAGATGGCCCATGGAAATAAAAAATGTGCTTTGTTGTTGTTGTAACCATGTAATAATTATTCCATTTTGACTGCAAATGCAGACAAGGAAACTAGACTGTAAAGTGGATCATGATAAGGTGTATCTGTAGCAGGCATACTTCTGAGATGGCCCCAGTGATTCCACCTCTTGGTATTCACATCCTTGTGTAAACACCTCTTCTTATGTCTGGGCTGGATTTGTGGTTTGATTATAATGAACAGAAAAGGCAAAAGGATGGGATGGCACAGAAGACTGAGATTTCCATCTTGCTGGCACTTTCCTGTCCTCTCACTTGCTTGTGCTGTTGAAACTAGCTTCATGTTGTGAGATTCTTTACAAAGGGGCCCATGTGACGAGAAACTGAGGGATGCCTTCAGCCAACAGCTTGTGAGGAAATGAAGCCTCAGTCCGAAACCCCCAAACATCAGAATCCTGCCTAAAACCAATGAGTGAGGTAGGAAGTGGATTCTCCCCAGTTGAGTCTCAAGATGACTCTAGTCTGTGAAAGACCCAGAACCAGAAGACCCAGCTAAGTGTTAGTCGCTCAGTCGTGTCTGACTGTGACCCCACGGATTGCAGCCCGCCAGGTTCCTCTGTCCATGGAATTCTTCAGGCAAGAATACTGCAGTGGGTAGCCATTTCCTTCTCCTGGGGATCTTCCCAGCCCAGGGATCAAACCCCAATCTCCTGTATTGCAGGCAGATTCTTTACCATCTGAGCCACCAGGGAAACTCTAAGCTGCTCTTAGATCCCTACTCCACAGAAATATAGAGATGATATATGTTGTAATATGCCTCTAAGATTGAGGTAACTTGTTATATAGCAAGAGATACCTTACAGAGAATCTCACTTCTTTCTTGGAGTAAGAGATAACTCTGTTGTTGTTTTTTAAAAAAACAAAATCTCAGACTGAGGATGGGGAAGGTGGTAATTCATCTGGTCAGAGGTGTTCAATGCCATTTGGTGAAAATATTGAAACTAAGTAGCCCAGCAAATATTGGTCAAGTTGAACTGAACTTAGACAAAAAAGCAGCTACAATCCAGGTGTTCATTATGCAATAAAACAGAAGTAGGTTAACAATGAACAAAACAATGAATACCAGAAACTGTGCTATGATCAAGAGTCCTGAGATAATTACCTTTGCTAGTCATCAAATATTTTGAGTTTGAGTTTTGAGGAATGCCCATGTTTAACAGAGGAGAATGAGCAGGCAAGGAAAGAGAGCGACAGAGGGGCAGGAAGATGCCTGGGTACCGTGGAGGCCAAAAGACGATGATGCTGACAGCTGACAAGAGTATCAGAGCCTGCTGAAGGCAAGGTGAGGTGGAAGTGGCTTGTGGAATTTCTGTTCTTCTCGTCATTAGTGACTTTAGCACTGGTGGTGTGGGGTGGCAGCAAAGAAACTAGTTAGATCCAAACGGGGATAGGGAGTGTAGACAATGATAAAGTAATTCCAAAAGATATTACGAAAGAGGAAAATATAAGAAAAAAACATTGAAAAGTGAAGTGAGCGTGTGGTATAAAAGTTGCTAGCATGCTGACATACATTTTCAATTCAGGAGGAGAGATAAAGAGCAGATACACTATGGGCCTTGACATGAAATTCTGCAAACCTTTAAAATGATAATCCTTTGAATTCCTGACCTGTAGCTGTTATATTGTCAAAGGACAAAAGAGATTATGCCCTTACAAAAGGATTTTAGAGGATTATCCACAGACTGGGTAACAGAATTCTTACCTGGGAAAAAGTAAATGATATGTTGCAAATAAGTAATCAGATAATTTCCCTGTGTCCAGAGGACGGAAAAAGCTCAACATGCTTAAAGATTCTAAGAGAGTACAAAAGAAGCCATCTTCTCACAGAACTTGTGATATGTGTCCTTTCTTATAAAGAGTGAAGGGTAAAAGTCCCAGGAAGCTTTCAGACCTAAGGAAAGACTAAGTTGGATTTGGTGAGGGAAGTGGATGCTGGGTGAAAATGGATAAAGTAAACTTTGCGCCTAAAGGTCAGGCACTGTAAAAGACACAGAGAAAGAGTGGATGGAAAAGAGGAATTGATGTGAGTACTCTTCTAAAGATGTCTATGCTTAGAATACATGGAACATATTCTATGTGTTCAGCCTATCAAATGGACTGGAGAACATTCAGACCTATGCACAAGTAATTACTTCAATATTAAGAAGGAGATGTTATAGAAAAAACATTACAAAAAGAATAAACTTTGTCTTTGAAACTTGAGACAATACAAATACAAATAAAGCATAAAAAAAATTCACTGAACTGGGATAACAGATCAAAACTGCACTTAGCAAACCACCTTTTCTCTGTTTAGGAACAATCTCTCTAAAACACAACATGTTAATTAAAGGATCTCAGGTAGCAATCACGGAATAGTTCTCATGACAGATGAAGAACACAGATATTCTGAGGACTAAAATTGCACAAACAAAATGAAGAGACAGTTTGCCCACTTTTTGGCAGTGCAAAGTTAGAGGGAACGCAAATGAATGTGTTGTCAGTTGAATTACGCTATTAACCACCTAAAAATTGGGTTCATTATCTAAGAAGGCAAAGCATCAATTTGTAGCATTATAACATTTTGTTTGTGCTGCTGAACATGTGTTTGGATGTTTTTATGCTTTTGAACTGTGGTGTTGGAGAAGACTCTTGAGAGTAGCTTGGACAGCAAGGAGATCCAACCAGTCCATCCTAAAGGAGATCAGTCCTGAATACTCACTGGAAGGACTAATGCTGAAGCTGAAACTCCAGTACTGTGGCCACCTGATACGAAGAACTGATTCATTGGAAAGGACACTGATGCTGGGAAAGATTGATGGCAGGAGGAGAGGGGGTCAACAGAGGATGAGATGTTTGGATGGCATCACTGACTTGATGGACATAAGTTTGAGCCAACTCTGGGAGATGGTGATAGACAGGAAAGCCTGGGTGCTGCAGCCCATGGGGTTGCAAAGGGTTGGACACGACTGAGTGACTGAATTGAACTGAACTGAACTCATTTGGGTGCATAATAAGTACTTCAGCATCAGCCTTTTGAAAGAAGCTTAATTTTGTGTTATTTCTATTATATTGTCCTCTCTGATGGGAATGATATTCTGTCTTATAAACACTTCATTTATTCTTCAAATAATTCTGAGTTCAGGTTCTTTTGTTTCTCAAAATGGCATGTACAGGATTATAGACATAGCTTAAAAACTGAGGTACTCTGATTAAAAAAATTATATTTGAATAACCTGTAAAAAATATTCATTCACTCAATCACTCATTCTTCACTCTTTTAAGTGCATGTATTGAGCTAAGCACAGTGGGAAGTTCAAGGATTGACGTGACATTGCCTCTGCCCTCAGGATGCTTATAACACAGAAGTAGTATAATATTATTAGTACCTTCAGACAGAACAAGCATAAGGCCTTCAAATCTTAGAGGAAAGAATGAGTAAAGTATTCTTTTATTTCACAAATTATTTTTTGATGTGCTAGGCACCATTCCAGGGACTGGATATGTAAAAGGAACAAGATAGGGTGCCAAGGGAAGAATAAGGTGCCAAGGCACCTTATTTTATTACTGTTGCATCCTGGGGATGAGATAAAAATTAAGGCAGAAAACAAGCAAACAAATAACATAACTTCAGGTGGCCAAAATTGCTATGAAGAAAACTGAAGCAGGACAACATGAGGGACAGTGATAGGGGGCAAAGGGTGTGCTTTTGAGGAACAAAACCCTCTGTGAGAAGGTGACGGCTGAATAGAGATTTGATGATGTAGGGAGCAAGCATTTGAAGATATGAAGAAAAGGCTTTCCAGGCAGACAGACTGATACAGAAAGGCTTTGAGGCAAAAATGAGTTTGACATATTCTGGAACAAAAAAGAAAGTCACATGACTAGAGAATGGAAGAGAGACCGAGAGATGAGGTCATACTAGTATGTGGGAAGGGGTCAGAACCTATTGATTTTCATAGGTCATGATAAAGATTCTAAGTGCAAAAGGGAATCCATTGTGGATTTTAAGCAGGATGTGGCATGATCTGATTTACATTTCTGTCTGGGTGCAGTGTGGAAATTCAGCTGTAAAGTGGTGAGAAAGGTAACTGGGATGGAGATTAGGCATCTATGCATTGTCCAGGTGAGAGGACCAATCAGAAATTGACTCAAGTAGTCTAACATAGACACAACAGGTTAGATTCTATTGTGGTAGTCTGATTAGACATGGTTGGTGTGGACTAGGGTAATAATTACTAAGGTGGTAAGAAGTGGTTCACTTCATAAGTTTCACAAAAAAAGTGATTCTAATTAAAGATACAAAAGTAGCAAGGTGAACAATATGTTAATAAGAATTACTTCCAGATATAGTGCTAAGGACTTTTATTCTTTTCCTTTTAGTGTAGAAAACTGTATTATTAAAACTCCTGTGTATGCTTGACTTTCCTTGAATTTGCAAAAGTGGTAAGTTTCTATCAGTAGATACGTAGTTCACTGTCAGTTGGCAAATTTCATCTTGTCACTTCCTTAGAAACCATGGTTAACATTTATCTTTCCCATTCTGAGAAGAAGAAATTAAAGCCTCCTTAGAAAGGAAAAGCATAGAGGAGAATATAAATATATAATACATTCATATATTTAGATGCATCTTTTACTGTCATCTGCTACCCTGCCTCCAATCTTGCCCCCTGAATCTTTCCCCAAGTGGATGACCCAACTTTAACATTCTCTCCTTCTAATTTCTCTTGTCTGCAGCCTCCAGAATTAACTGGCCTAAAGCAGTCTAGTCATGTCCATTCCCCTGTGCTCACAGAATAAATTTCAAATTCCTTAACCTGATACCAACCTGACCCAACTTACTTTTTCTGTTTCATTTCTGGCTCCACTCTCTAATTGTTTTAATCACATTGGATTTTTTTCATCTTTTAAAAATTATTTTTAAAATTGTGATGAAATAACATAAAACCACATTAAACTGTCTTGAAGTATTATACATAATTTAGTAGCATTGAGTACATTCACATTATTGTGCAAATCCTGTTGGATTTTAAATCACGAAGTATCACTGTTCCTCTAATGCTTCCGGCAGTTTGTTGACTGGACCATACCTCTATCTATGTGATTCCCGCTGGGCCCTGAAATGCCTTTCACTTTCTTTACCAATTAAAATCCTACATGTTTTACTGAGCACTGAAGACCAGCGCTCAGATCTCACCTCTTGTTTTAGGCTCCTGTGAAACCTTACCTAGAAACAGAAGGTCAACTCTGTTGCTAAGTAACATATTACTTAAAGTTAAAAGGATGCCTGGTTGGTAAATTGCATTTGAACTGGGAGGATTTATACACGAACTATAAATACCGGAAGGGGACGTGACACTTGCACTTTCCTGAGTAATGACTTGTGATTAGGCAAGTTCCGTGCCCTTGGAGGCCAGGGCTGTGGAGTTGTTATAAGAGATACTGCCTCTAAGCGCAGGAGGCTCCTGTTCCAGGAACATTCTCCTACCCTCCCAACACTGATCTGTCTTCTTGCACCCGATCTGTCACCTGGGGGTATGGACTGATTGTCTGTACTGCCATGCAGAATCCCACCAAAGAAAAACTTGTAAGCTGCCCTGCCGGCCAGAGGCATTTCCTGTGTTACAGCTAATGAATCTGAATGTTTAATTGGACTAAGAAGATCTGCTTTGGCTTTGGGGAGTTGCATCAATACGCAGGCATATTGTCCTAAGTATTAACACGCTTTGCACACCTGGACTTAAAACCACTGGGACTAGACTAAAGGGTAGGATAATAAATGCTGCCTTACCTTTGGAAGGAGCTGGATTGCCTGTAGAATTCTTTGTCGGTGCCCAGAATTAAGGATTCCAATTTCCAACAAATCCTGGTCTTCCATAACATTGCTTCCCTGAAACAAAACCAGAAATGTTATAAATGAAATTAGCCAGTTTTACTGGGCATAAATAATGGTTTTCTTAATAAGGAGAAAAATAACCAACAAGTGATCTGATTTTTATTAACAAAACTATAGAGTCAGTCTTCTGTAAGAGTGAGGTGAGAGGAGGTCACCTAGATGATTGAGTTGAAGGTTCTGGGAAAGTTCCTTTTACATCATAAATACTCTCAAGGCTTACTATTTATGGCTGGATTATCTGCATTGGGAATTCATTTATGTGACTCAAAACCCTGTTCCTCTAAAAATATACATGCTTCTAGGAAGAGCTGCCATTTAAACTATCAGTGACCTATACGTTGATGTGAATGAACCAGTTTTTTTCCCCTCTGAAGACACATTTTGTAAGGAGAGCTGATGGAAAAATTGAAGTATCCTAGGCAAGCTAAAAGAATAATTCACCTTAAATACTGAATGTCAGATGTCTGATCAAGGTATGAGGATATGACAATGAATAAGATGCAGATCCTTGCCCTTAACTGTTGATTCCTTCTAGTCCAGAGATGGAAGCAGATTTTTCAAAGGCAGTTAGGATGCTGTGAGTGTGCTGGCATGGTGACACGTGCTTGAGAATGCAGAGGGGACCTGGGGTGTCTTTTCAGCGGAGATGGTGTCTCATCAGACATCTGAAGTACAATTCAGGTTCAGCACTCAAAATGCAAAGGACTAGGAGAAGTCACATGCAGTGCTGTGTGGGTAAGAAAGAACACAGTGTACTTGGAAGCATCAAGTTCTAGGATAAGTTGGAGACAGGAGCAAAACTTAAGGCTTCAAAGGCATTGAGACGCCAGACGACACAGATATTGTATGAATTTCAATTTCATCTTGACTATAACAAGCCATGGACAGATTTTAAGAAAAGGAGTTACATGATGAGACCCCAGACTTAGAAAGATCAACTTGATTTCTGTGGCTGGGCCTGTTGGCTTACCTGTGAAATGATGGGGTTGAGCCACGTAACTTCCAAGGATCAGCCTAATCCTGCTATTCTCTGTTTTCAATGATTTTTTTGACCTCTGATTAATATTCTAACATGGAAGCTTATAAATTGCTTATTTTATCCTGAAATTTTAGTCTTTTGGAGCTTGTGAGCTAGAGTTTTCCTTTAAATTAAGGCGTCTATAGGGAAGTTCAAGAACTCAGATCACTGCTTTTACGGACAAGTCAAACTCTATCTTACCAATGTGTAAAATAAAAACACTTATGAACAGAAATTACGGAATATCTATTTATGGAGAGCAATGGGTCCTGATGGATATTTAAAGCAAAAGAGAATGAACTGGAACAGGGCAGTCATGGGAGCGTGGAGCTGTTAGGAAACAGAGGTTGTTCTTGAGATGGTGTGGGCTTAGGCTAAGATAGTGGTCGTGGGAAACAGAAAGATGCGAGCAGATTGGAAAACCATCAAGAAGTTTGACTTGGTGACTGAATGCAGAGAATGACAGAGAAACGCAGAATACACACCAGTTCCAGGCTTCCTCAACAGGGCTGGAGAGTGATCTCCTCCTGAGATGGGGAGGAGGGGCCAGTCTAGCATGGTGCAAAGATTAATGTCTTTCCCTGGATGGGCACAGGATTGATGAATATAAACAGTTTAGTATCGGACTATGTTAAAAACTGACACA